>NW_017257697.1:613368-623023 GCF_001594055.1 Mycetomoellerius zeteki | reverse complement strand
TATGGCAGGGAAATTCAGTAGCATTATATGGACACCTAACGTCGTATCTGCGAGGTCTAATTTCTATTAGCTGTGAGACCTAAATATTATCATTGTAACAGACAAGCATTTTGCTATTATGTCGATGTATTGATCATTGCAGCAACGCTTTCTGTAACAGACAATTTGGTAGCAAGTACAGTTTTAGCAAACTATATTTAACTATGGTAGAGACAATTTTTTTTACGCGGACATATTCGATAACTGTGACAACTAATTTCATATTGCTAAATAAATCGATCTGTAACAGATATGCATATTTTGCTATCACGTCCCTATATTAGCTACAGCAGCAAATCCTTTGTATGTATTACCAAATTCATAGCTATAGTAACTAATACAATTTCAGCTAATCAGAATTGGCTGTAAACTAGAAACATTTTTTTTCCGTGTACGAAATGCTTTCGAAAAGCTCGCTAAAATCGATATTGCGCGATTCTCACGATTGGGAATTTGTATAACGTTTCTAAATCGATTACAAGCTCATCTAGAAAAAATTACTGATGCTTTGTGTGCGAGAGAGAGAGAGAGAGAGAGAGAGAGAGAGAGAAAAGATGGAAACTTTATAACTAAAATTTCTTGCACTTCTTTCGAATGTAATGCATATAACGGATTTCTTTTTCGCATTTCGCATTTATTGATTTCATTACCTTGGTATTTTTGCATCATATTTTATTTCTCAATGAATTGTAATACTATCTGCTATGATAATTATAATACCGCCATTATTATCCTTTCTATTTATATATTGTATACTATATAACTTCAAATGCAGCATGCAGTTATCCGATTCTGAATCACTTTCGCGATGCGAGAACCATATTTAATGTCAGAGTAGGATTAAATTCAACACTCACATCGACATTAAATGAAATGTATATCGCATTTCGTATATAATTATTTTGAGCTACTATGCTATACGTAAAATCCATAGAGATTGTAAGGAAATATCTTTTCTTTTACAGAATTATATAAAAGGATTTTGTATCAACGTTTAATAAATGCTTTCCTTCTCTAGTTTCTCGTTTTTCGATGAAAATGAAGTGAATGTTATTTACTCCGCAATTAAAGAACCTGAACGGACGGCAGTGATATGCGTGGAGAAGCGTCGTGGAGGGAAAAAGATTTCAGGCTGAATTCGATGCCAGGCGCGGACCTACTTTTTTTTCCTTTTCCAACGAGACGGCTTTGAGAAGCCATGCTCGGCCGCCAAGATTGGTTTACCGTCCCTCGTAATGTCGTGTACAACGTACGTGTAAAACGTGTTGACGAATCGTGGACTCACGAAGCGAGCGCGCATCGCGTGCGTCCTGATTCGCTTTTTAACCCTTTACGATATCGAGGTAGATTCCTCCACGTAGCGGTTTATGACGACACATGTCTCTCCCAAATGGTCCAGATAACGCTCAATTATCGCAAATTACAATTCCTAAGCCGGTTGCAAAATGGTATATACGAATAAATGAACCGAGACATGCGACACACGGTGAAAAGAAAATATAGAGCACCCGAAAATAATATTGATTTATTTCTGAAAAGTGTCACGAAAGATTAACAACTTGAGGATAGATAAATGAGATATCCGATGCAGTTTGACAATTTCACAACTATGGCTTCGTCACAACTACGGTTTCAGTGGTAGTCAAACATTCTGAGGATTACACGGAAAGAACGGTTTTGCTGGAGATCCAAAAATTTAGCTAGATTCACAGCTAAAAATAATTTTGTTAAATTAACAAAATAATTATTTAGGACACTCACGCTGCAATGATTGCTAAAATGTCAAACTTTTTGCACGTCCAAAGAATGATTTTGCGGAAAAATCTAGAAATAGATAGATACAGATCTGAAAATAATTTTATTAGACCATCAAAATTTTTAGATAGAACACTCAACTTGACTTACATAATTATTTTGATGGTCTTACATTTATTTTCAGATGTGTATCTAGTTTTAGTTAATAGTCTAAATTTTTAGATTTTCAACAAAATCTCTCCGTGCAGCGTTGCTCATCATGCTTGCTACTTAAATTTTTAGATATTTCAGCAAAACCTAGTTGTTCTTTCTAGTTTTTTTCCGTGCGAAAATTATCTTGCAACAAATCTGTAAATAATTTTGTTGAATTATCAAAATTTTGTTGGACAATTCGCAAGACGTTCAAGCTGATTGCCAGAATGTTAAAATATTTTGCAGCATTGTTCGTCACTTAATTTTCCTACATAATTATTTTAATGATTGAACGAAAGTATTTTCAGATCTAGTTAAATTTGTACACAGGAAGAACGATTTTGCTGAAGTATTTAAAAACTTAGGTAGGTACAGATCTGTAAATAATTTTGTCGAAACATCAAAATTTTATTGATCAATTATATGTAAGACGCTTAAGTTGGTTGCTACAATGTCAAAATTTTTTATATAACATTGCTCATTACGCTTGACTATTCTACATAATTATTTTGATGATCCTACATTTATTTTCAGATCTATATTTGGCTAAATTTTTAGATTGAGCAAAGCCTTCTTTCCGTGTAGGAATTATATAAATATAGATAAGATATACATATAAATATAGATAAGACGAGTAATGTAATTACACAAGTGATTTACAAAAATTTAAATGAGTACGGAACAATGTTGTGTGTAATCAAATAATTAAAGACTTTCTAGAAAAAGTTCAAACTCACCGGATTCCTGATAACCGACTTGATTATCGATCTGCCTTATCAAAATTCGACGAAATGGAGATTAATCCAATTCATTTTAAACTTACGAGATTTTTCAACGGGAATATCAGCAGATTAACTCGATCACGACGTTATTTCATTATTTATGTTTCAACCGATTCGCGGGATACCGAATTGGAGTTTTTACCTTGGAAACGATCTAATTATCACGGACAATGACGTTCAAATCGATATCCAGTTACAAGTTGAGGTGGTTCGCGGGACTAATGGCGTTATAATTATTTCTCGGTTCGCATACTGTTTATAATCACGGATCGTATTGATAAGGTAGCCGCCTAGAACGCGTACGAAATGCCGATTGGGAAGGCTCGAGGCGGAAAAGCCGCCGGCGGCGTTCACGACGGAACGAACCACCATGTTAGCGTCGACTCGGGGGGTCAGGCTCGTCCTACTGCGCAGTAACGCCATCGAAAAGCTTTACTCCACTTTTGCTGACGAAAACTCGCCGCTGGTGTCCCTTCATTAACGCATTCATAGAACCGTCCACTTTTGCCATTAACTAGAAAGACCCAACTGAGAGGAAAAATAGGGCTATTTTAACATAACACTTGGCGTATATTGCGGAAATGATGGAGGGAAAGAAGGAGGAATTCGTGTTTGTTTGAGCGAAATTGTAGTAAATGAGTCAGTAGGGTAAAACGCGAATCAATAGAGAGGGCCTAGAACTATCTTACGAGCCGGGTTTAGTCTCACGAGCATCTCAATGTTATCTCGTGAGATAAGCCTGTTTTTCGTCGCAACACTAGACTGTACTTACATTTTCTCTCTGGCTTTACCAAATTTCAGATATATATGTATATTGCAACGTTGCTCAAATCATGCTTAAGTTTTCTACATAATTACTTTCATGGTCCAACAAAATTATATACAAGGGCATCAGTCTGACGCAAGTCAATGACTCATTTTAACTTCTTTTTTTACCAAAATTCGACTTATTTTTCAACACAATCTTTTAAAATGTCACTGATTTATCAAATTGCCCAAATATATATATATATATAATTATTTTCAGATTTGTACATTGATCGTGAGAGAAAAATTTTTAGTATTTATATAACTATAACTACACATATTATTATAATTATTACTGTTATAATATTAGTAATAATAACCATATGTAGTTTTAGCAACAAATATATATAGTTGGCAACCTAAAATAACTATAATTATAGTTATTATAATCATTAAAATGGTTGAAATTATCATTAAAATGATTCAAATTACTATAATTTTATAGTCATTTTTTGGACCACGATAATATAATTATAATCATTTTAGGTTGTTAACTATATATATTTATTGCTCTAGAACTATACATATGATTATTATTACTAATATTATAATAGCAGTAATAATCCTAATTATAGTAGTATGTAATTATATACAAATATCAAAAATTTTTCTCTGAGTGTATCTAGCTAAATTTTTAGGTGCTTAAATAAAATCATTCTTTTCATGCATACATATACCATATTTTAAGTACAACAATAAATATACATTGCACGGAAAGAACAATTTTGTATCTAAAAATTTAGCTAAATATAGATCTGAAAATAATTTTGTTAGCATCAAAATAATTACGTAAAAATCTCAAGCATGATAATCATTACTGCGAAAAGTTTTGACATTTTAGCAACCAGCTTGAGCGTCCTACATAATTATTTTGATAATCCAAGAAAATTATTTTCAGATCTGCAGCCAAATTTTTAGATATTTAGCCGTCATTTCCGTGTGATTTAGCTACAAAGAAGATGTAATAACGTTGCTCTTTCTCGTAGAACCGTGAAGAAATTCAACTTTTGTCACTCTCCGTTGCTTTTCTCCTTTGAAGTAAAGAAAGACACAGACGGTGCCGTTCCACCGAACTGTTCCTCGTGTCGCGCATTTACGAGACGATCAATCGTCTCTCGGACGATGTGCTCGCCCCGGATTGCCATGTTTTCTTCCGTGGGCAACTGTTACGCGACACACTTACGTGCCCCGTGGACTCGGCGGCCATGTGAGGCGCCGAAAATTTCGTCCGTCAACTCTAGGCGCGATTCCACCACGGCGAAGCGTTTCGGGCATTTCGTGGCGAGGCACGCCGCGCGGTTCGATGACGGTTCGATTTCGAGGAGGTGGCCGTACAGAGAGAGAGAGAGAGAGAGAGAGAGAGATAAAGCATTCATTACTGTTCTAGGGCGAGCCCTCTAAAGTCTGTGTCACACTACACTGACTACACATTGGAGCTGAGCATTGTGAATTATAAATTAGAATTCGACCAGATAGATAATTTTAATTTCAATCCGTCACTCATTTCGTTCTGATTGGCTGAATTCTATTCTTTAATTCGTAATCCTCAATCTCCAATATGCGTAGTGTGACACAGGCTTAAGAACATAGAGATAAGTAAACTGAGATATTTGGGAGTAAAAACGCAAAAAATAAAAAGAAAGACATATACATAGATAGATAAATAATAGATAATGTATAGATAGATAATAACGTATAGATAGATAAAGGCGGTATAATAATGTATAGATAGATAAAGGCGTTTATTAACCATTCTACGACAAGCTCTCTAAGAATATAAAAACGATAAGTAAAAAGAAAATGAATAAAAAAAGCGATAACACAAAATAATATTTCCAAAATAAAAATAAAGAATACAAAGATAAAAATATAAAAAATAAATAGAAAAGATAATGAAATAATTATAAACAAAAAAAAATTATAAAGTAAATTTTTTTTAAAGAAAATGAGAAACAGAATTGGAATCATATATTGGACGCTCTGGCACTACATTCCCTAAAGTGTATAAACATTAGGTTTGTTCTTTTCAACTGAACTTGTTCCACCGTTCATCTTTTTTCTTTTTCTCTCCGCATTGGAAAGATGAATAGTGCAAGAAGTTCATCTGAAAAGAACACAGCTATTATTAAAAATAAAGGAGTAGTAAACACTTTTGAAACTTCAACTGAAATAGGTATATATTCGATATTTGGTGAAGGTAAGAAAAAAAAAATTCTAATACAATGAAATGCAAGAAAATACAGACCTTATTAACATAAGATGCAAAAAAAGAAAAATAAAAATAGAACAAACATAAGATATAATAGATAACAAAATAAAATCAAAGAAAGAGAGAGAGAGAGAGAGAAGGGGGGGGAAAGAGAGAGAGAGGATCGTGCGGTCCCCGCACACGAGAGGTTCCTCTTGACGAGAACCGACGGGAACGAGATGGGGCTTTTCCAAAATCGATATCTCCGCGCGGGTAATCGGTTCCTCGCGCCTGAAATGCCTCGCCGCGTGCAACAACCGGTGGAGACTTGGAGAGATTCATTTCCCCGCTCGGAAGCCTCTGCAAACGGGACTTTTACAAAGGCGGTCGTCGCGCTCGCGTTTTCCTCCGAGCGTTCCCTCGCGACCGTCCGTCGGGCGGCCGCGGCGGGAAGGACTTATACAACCGTCGTCGGTGGTCACGTACGCCCGAAGGAATCGATAGATAAAGAGCGGCGCGCGATTTCCCCGGATGTAGACTCATTGCCGAACAAACGACGACGGCGGGCGGAAATCGCGCTGCGTTTGTTTTTCCGCGTTCGCGTTTCCGCGGCGAGGAGCGCGCCATGGCGACACGGACGGGCTGGCGGAGCAGCTTACGGCTGTTAAAATGCACGAGGAGGAAGCCGAGCGATACCCGTTCGCAACCAGAAAGAGAGAGAGAGAGAGAGAGAGAGAGAGAGAAATACAGTGGAGAAATTATAAGTCTATTCGCGTTGCTTACACTTTTTGCATTGAGAATCTTTGCTTCCTGTCTCTTTAACGCCAGAATATATATTTACTCCGTTTTAAGTGCGAAAATTTTTCAAGCAACGCGAACAGACTTTATTTCGCTACGAGCGTATCTTACGAAGGGAAAGAAGAGGAGCGAGCGAAGCGCGTGAATCTCGATCATAAATAATTCGGAACAAGAAAGAAAAAAAAAGGAAAGGGCATCCTTATAAAAATTTGATACTAGTAGTATCAATTAATCACGTATTTTTAGCATTAAAAGTTTGGTAACAGTACTTCTAAATTTTAATACCGGCCATTAATCATTTATTGAGTATTAAAAGTATGCTAGCGGTACCTTAAAAGTTTATTACTAGCCATTAATCACTTATTGAGTATTAAAAGTATTGTTAACAGTAATTTTAAATTTTCATATTGGCCATTAATCACTCATTGTGTATTAAAAGTATTGTTAACGGTACTTAGAATACTGAAAATAAGTGATTAATTGACCAGTGCTAGTATTAAATTTCTATAAGGGCACGGGGGAGATTCCCCGTTATAACCTCTGAGAATTTCGGAGCCGCGACGGTGACGATCGCGAAGCCGTCGGCGCCGTCGGCACCGAGTCGCGACGAGGAGACGTGGCCTCGTCGGATACGTTTCGGATTGTCGCAACGCGGAAATACTCACAGCATCTTGCGGGCGGTGGCATCGTAGACGAGGCGCATCGCAACGGCGACGTGCAACGGCGACTCCGGCGAGTAACGGCGCGGGCGACGAGTGCACGAGCACGGTAGCAGAGACGATCACAGGGAGCACAGGGAGCACAGCGGGCGCACAGCAGCAGGCTGCTCCGGCGTGTAGCCACGGTGACGACAGCGGGGCACAGCACTGGAGCAACGCACATGTCACTGTCACCGGCGGTGGCCGTTTTTCGCGGCCCGCGAGCTCCAGGAGGCGCGGCTCTGGCGGGCGGCGAGTTCTGGCTCGGACACGAAACGGCACGACACGACGCGGTGCAGCGCGATCCGACGGCCGTCGACGAGAGTCGAGAGAACCGACGCGGGACAGAAGAGAGAACGCGCAAGGGAGAGAGAGATGGGGGAGAGACGGAGGGGGGGAGGGAGAGGGGGAGAGACGGAGAGAGAACGAGTGAGCGACGACGGGGAAGAGACAGAGAGAGCACGATGGTAGGAGGGAGGAATAAAAGTGCACGTCCGCTTTACGATAGGTTTCCTACTTCCGGCCGTCCGTTCCTCGAGTTCCTTCTTTCGCCTCCTGGTGTCCGTTCGCGTGCCTTCGCGCACTATCCACGTCGACGAGGACCCAGTTGTAACGTCCACGCCCGCCGAAAACCAAAACTTCGAGTCTCTCGCTCGGAGCAGCGCGATGGCCAAGCTAGAGAACCGATTCGGCCGATGGGCGGTGCAGGGAGAAAGAAAGAGAGACAGACTTAGACAGAGATAGAGGGAAGGAGGGACAGCAGCAGCGGGTGAGAGTGCGCTTTAGCTCTCCCGCGTACGCTTGCGATCGCGCGCAGGTCCTACGAACCGACACGATGCAATCGAGATCCCTGACTGAGCAGCCGTCGCCCGTCGAGCCTTGCCCCGCGAGGCGACAGGACTGCCAATCGTCGTCAGCGTTACAACCAAAAGTTCTTGTCCCAGGGGCTCTCATTCTTCTCTTCGCTTAAGGCCCTGCGCGCAATGGAGGAAATATTAGGAATAGGCCGAATAGGAATAAATATTAAGATTTCAACTTATCAGAAACCGTGTATTCCGGTGTAATTGATATCTGGTAAGTTGAAATTTTTATATTTATTCCTGTTTCTAATATTTGTTCCATTGTGCGCAGGTCCTAAGGGTATATCCACATAAACTTACAGACTAGCCGCATAAACGTATGCATAAAGAAAATTATCCAAGCACATTTTACGTGCGACTTTGACTATGTTTACACGGCTCGATTTACACCGAAGTTATAACATCGATGTTATGAAATTGGCCAATCATAGCTATTCCTCTGAAGAATGAAACGACTGCGATTGGCCAATTTCCTAACATCGATGTTATAACTTCGGCGTAAATCGATCCGTGTAAACGTAGTCTTTGACTGCGGTCCACTTGACGCTACAAATGACTACATTTACACGGCTCGATTTACATCGAAGTTATGAAACTGGCCAATCATAGCTATTCCTCTGAAGAATGGAATAACTCGACGTAAATCGATTTGTGTAAACGTAGTCATTGGCTGCGTTCAACAGAGAAAATTAATCAGTTAGCGCTTAGTGATTCTTTAATATGATTGGTTCTCGCCTTTAATTCTTCGCAAAATCTAAGTGTAGGAACCAATCGTATTAAAGAATCGCTAAGCGCTAACTGATTAGTTTTCTCTGCTGAACGTAGCTATTGCTTCGAAACTTTTGATTGACCAATCGGAAGAAAGAATTTTACTAATTGACCAATCAAAAAATGCTTCGAAATATTCGTAGCATTAAGTGGACCGTAGTCTTTATAACGGAAATGTGATTGGATAATTTTCTCTATGCGGCTATGCAAGTTTTATCGCGTTGAAGATTGAGATTGAAGATTGAAGATTGAAATTTGATCACAATGAACACCAAGAAATTTTAGCTCCTTTTGTTTCGATTGATCAAATTTCAATCTTTCAATCTTCAATCTCAATTTTCAATGTGTAGTCTGATACTGGCCTAAGGCTCGTTTAAGTTAATCTATTATAATTTTAATGGCCATTCTACGATAAGCCATTAGTCATAAATCAGAAGTTAGAAGTAGGAAATTGACTGTGATTGGTCAATTTCCAGCTTCTAACTTCTGATTTATGACTACCCTATAAGCGCAAAATGTTCCTAGAATGTTACATGAATATTATTAAAAAAAATTAAAATAATGTTATTATAATATTTCGAAAATATCATAAATATTTTTTTAATATTACAGGAGTATTTTATAGAGGTTATATGTCCACTTATATAATAAACCTAGGTATTATATTATAATATTCCTGAAACACATTATTAAAATATTAATAAATATTAATTATTTTTAATTTTGTGCAATTTGAATTCACAATCCAGTAACGAAAAGTTCTTATCA
>NW_017257697.1:609980-613269 GCF_001594055.1 Mycetomoellerius zeteki | reverse complement strand
ATTTTAGTAAAATATTATTAAAATGTTATATTTAATATTCTGAGAATATGCCTAAAATATTATTTAATATTAAATAATATTATGCGCTTATAGGGTAATGGCTTATTGTAGAATACGTGTAAGCAGGGAGCACAGACTTTTGCATAACGCATAACACATAAGGCATAAGAAATTCAACCAATCAGAGTTCTCCATTTCATGAAAAGGAAGGAAACGAAGGATTAAAAAGGAGTTATTAAATAATAAAAAAGATTTAAAAGTTTTACTGTGGATATTTCAATTACGAAATACAATAATTTATTGTTCAAGATTTAGCAGATTAGGTCTTGTAATTAGACAATATAAAATTACATGTATACTTTTTCAGCTAAATACATTTATAATTGAAAGAGTATACACCATATAATTTTAGCTTCTTCACGTATAACTTTAGCTTTAAATTTAGCTTCCATTAGCGTTACATTATTAAAATTATATTATAAAAATGAAAAATGAAAGGCTTTTATTTTTGGGTTTAATAATATCTCAATAAATGCACGATGTAGATTTTTACATTTATGTTTATCGTGATATATTTAAACATTTATAACATTTCTTTCTTTTTCCATAACTAGTACTAAAAAGCTAAATTTTATTTAAATTCGTCCTAAAATCAGTAGATAAAAAACTGGAATATATTCTGTGTGCACAATGCTGTTAATAGAAAGTAATTAAACATTGAAATATGCATCTTACTTTTCATTTGATTTCATTATCTTAATAAAGACTAATACTTTATTTAACACTTTGATTACCATGCCACATGTATTTAGTGGCGTATAAAATTTGTAGAAGTTGTATTATTTATTTGTGAGTGACAATTTTATTCACTCGATTAAAAATAATTTTATTTTAAAATTTGAGACAAAGAAACAACATAAATTATATTTTATGCATAATATTAAAAAGAACCATGAAATATTAAAATAAGTATTAGGTTTATTAAGTTCAGTGCCAAGATCAGTGTTAATGACTTATATAATGTAAATATAAATACTAACTTGACAGTCAGTATTAATTGGTAATGCACTATTATCAAATAAATAATGCTTGGCTAGAATTATCTATGTTTTGTTATTTAATGTGTAGGAAAAAAGATTAATTTGGGGATTATATGAATATAGTTATAATAATTTTGTTTTAAATTATTTTGCTTTAAATTACTCTTATAGATAATACACAATTGGATCATTCCTGCCTATTACTGTTCTTTGAAATACGACTAGGAGCACCTGATTTAATAATGGCTGCATTCAGCAGAGAAAACTGATCAGTGAGCGCACGATGATTCGTACGTTAATATGATTGGTTCCTTAAATTCAGCGATCGAAGAACTAAACACAAGAACCGATCATATGAAAGATTAGAAAAAGATGAAGAGTAAGTTTGAACCAAAATTAAAGTTAATTTACATTGGTAAAAACAGGCATAAGTCAAAGTTTAATCGAAGTTGTCAATTATATATTTCGCAATCCTCAAAAATGTCCGACGCACATCGGAATGAGAACCATTGCACCCCGACCTGGGGGGAGTCGATTGTGTATCTTGAAATAAGGTGAAAATTACAAAAGTGAACAAATTCATTAAAACATTCATAATTTAATTGGTTAATATCTAGTAATCGTTGCTCACTTTTGTAATTTTCACTTCATTTGAAAATACACAATCGAGCTCCAGGCACCGCGAAGCATAGTGAAGTTGTCCGCTCGATCTCCCATTCGCCGATAAGTCGCGTGTCCATGACGGTCATTCGTCCACTGGCCGTCGCCAGCCAATCATCGCGCGTGCGGAATGCTTCCGCGCCGCGTTACCGCTCGGCCGCGCCGCGCGAAAGTCACTCACGAATCCCACGATCGCGAGGTCGCGTCATCGCGACTGTCGCGCGCGACTGAGTCGAGTTGCTGCCAGTCGCTGCCGTCGTTGGCGCGACGTTCGCGCGATCCTCACGAGGAGTCATCTGACTCACGAGAAATCATCTGAAATCATCTCTGCTCTCCTTCAGCCGCGTTCCGTTTATCCGGAGGAGCGACAGTACACACGATCGCATTCTCCAACGATCGCGACTCGCACCTATGCGAACGTGGTGTCGCGTCGCGCCCCCGCCGTCACCGCCGTCGCCGCCACCGCGTTCCGCGAGCACGGCCTGCACGGCTGCTTGGACCCGCTGTCGCCGCCGCCGCCGTCGGCAGTCATCGTTCGCACGCGCGTCGCGACGCACCGTCGCCATTTCGCCGACCGGGACAGCGACGAGGACGAGGACGAGGACGCTGGCACGACGCTGACGCTGGCGCTGGCACGCGCGCGGCGATGAAGGAGAGCTGAGCGCGGCTCGCCGTCGTACATACGCCGGGCACACGAGGTACGTGTTCTCCGGGCGCATCCCCCGCGAGGCGACGCGATGCTCCGGAGTGAATGTCAGCGCATAAGAATGTCTTTCTTTTTTTCTTTATCGCTCACGCGTCCCGTCGTTCGCGTCATGCCGATGATTGTGGTTACCTCTTGTAAAACGGAGTGCACTTCACTGGAGGTGAACCACGGAGTCGCACGGATGTTTGTTTCATTTCACTGTGGAGACACTGACGACAACTGGAGGTTAACTTTTGTAAGCAAAGTATTCGCGGATCTTCCTGATAACGCGATGATGCGTGTTTGCTGGTCGTTAGAAATTTAATACTGAAGGTAGTGATTAATGATTTATTTTAAACAGTTGAGTGCTTTTGATATTCAAGTAATTTCTAGTATTAAGTTACTTATTTTGAGCATTAAAAGCACTGAACTGTTTAAAATAGCGTGATGTAAAATCGAGCACTTTCGTTGTTTAATGCTTTTATCGTTCAGTGCTTTTAACACTCGAAATTAAATACAATAATTTGATATTGGAGATTACTTATTTTTCGAGAATTAAAAGCGTTGTTGTTCAGTGCTTTTAATATTCAATTAATAAATAATTTCTGTTATTAATGACCAATATTAATATGGATTTCTTAACGGTTGGAAGAATCTCCTTTCGCCATATGGCTTTGTACGATACGATTACGACCTCGTTTCTATTAATGAAGATTAAAGTCGATGTTTCTAAGAGAGACCGGAGCACTCGCTATTCTGATCCTGTAATCTTGTAAGTTCGTGGTTCTTGCGCGGAAAGGAACATTAGAAATCCCTGCATCGTTTTACGTTCCGCTATTGTTGTTGCGTTGTGATAAAGTTAATCTCATGAGCTTATTTTTATGCACGTGTTTCCCGCGAAAGA
>NW_017257697.1:566717-609889 GCF_001594055.1 Mycetomoellerius zeteki | reverse complement strand
AGTGTTCCGTCTCACGTTATCTTGCATGATGTATAATAAGCCGCGTTTTTATAGCAATTTTTTAATAACCGTTTAAACTTAATATACAGCCAGAGCTGTAATTATTTATGCCGTTTAATAAGAATTAAGATTATTATTGGCGCAAAATTATTTATTGCGCGTCTAAATATGATGTACGTATAACGATCTCCAAGGATTGTTTTTCTTATTGAATATCTTGAATTAATTCATCGCGTTTAAGATGTGAAATATTTATATATCTCTATTACATATTTTTATATATATCTAAAATTATAATACGTTTCTAAAAACAAAAATAAAAAGGAACATTTTAAAAATATATACTTTTATTCATCTACGATCAGTTGTTGAAGCAAAATTGTGTTTCAAAATTATAGTTACGAAATGTTAATGATTCAAAACATTTTAATTCATTTTTATGACACTTTGTTTTTATTCGTCTCATTTTAGGAAATGAGCGATAAATAAATATATATCTATTACAGTTATTATACATACGTTAATAATTTTTTAGGTACATATTACATAATTTTAGATATGTATAAGAATATCTCTATTTTTGTATGTCTGTTTTTTTAAAGCAATTTAAAAAATCACAATTTTTGAGTTATATTGTTAGAACAGTAAATGAACGATGTGCATACATATATTTTTATCTCTAAAATTCTAATATATATTAAAAAATTTATTAATGTGTATCTAAAACTTGTATATTTATCATATATTTTTATATACAGATTTTTATAGAAATATGTTTAAATTTTTCAAGTCTTAGTGATCAAATTTTAATTTCCATCTACCGGGTGTATAATTTGTAAAGGATTGACGAATGAGCAACGTTCCCGAGAACACGAAGCGTTGATCGCGATTCGCGCATAAATAGCAATTCACAACTCCGCTATTAACTCCGCAAGTCTAACACCGCCGGATCCGGATGACGGTTCTCTTTGCGGATGAAACGTCACTCGTGCGATTCCACGTGTACGATACGCGGGCGCCTCGCCTCTCCCGCGAGTCGTAGGGACATTCTCGCATTCAGATTGCCGGTCTGTCGGTCTCGGGATCGACTGGAAGGTACGCGACTTGTCTACGTGTCGCGTCGCCTCGCGCTAATGGTCGCGTGCTAATTAATCCGGGGACAGAAATCTAATGGCGATCTGCTCGACGAGGGAATTCAGCTTCATCGATTCGTAGAACCTATCTGATTTCAGTAACATATGCGATGATAAACGCCGAATGGGATCTCGATATCGGACAAATTTGGAGCAAGTCAGGCTTCACGTTGCGAAAATCGCTGTTGAATGCAAAGCATCACGTGCTCAAAAAAGCTCATTGAGACGATAATAAATATACATACTGTACGCAAATAATTAATAATTACTAGTTTCAAATATTTTAAACGTTCAAATATCCGCAAATATGTATCATAAGTTTGTTACAAGCATCAAATTTATTCAAAACATTATTCTGAATCTTAGTAAAATACTTCAATCAAGATTATTAAATTAAAACAAATTTTATTTATTTATTATTAAAATCATTTCTTCGATCAATTTTATCATATTTTTCGAAAGAAAATAAATTCTTGTTTTGAGTACATATTCATTTTTCTAAAATTTATTTTAAGCTCATTATCAAGATAATATTCTTTGTTATAGATAACTGTTACTTGAAAGAAAGAAAGTAAATTAAGCAATCACTTTTCTTAACAATAGAATGATATTTTGTGTGTGTGTATATATATATATATATATTTATCGATAATAAATAATGAAAAATGATTAGTTTGTTCCTAATTCGATATCAACCCTCACTGAATTATTATCATCGAGATAGATCGAGTAATCAAGCGAAAAAGTAATTAATCGAGTTTAAATTGTCACGAAAATGCATTTAAGTTGAAAACCTGTTATTCCCAAACAAGATCTCTTAAATATTGAAAAAAACCTGATCTAAAATTTGGAGAAGAGTTTCTTTTCTTAGATGAAATTCTAGGATAACTATACTTTATAGCGAATTCGATTGGTCACACTCAGTGCACACTGATGCACATTAAAGCCGTCGTACACAAATTAATGTAAAGATATGCTTATAAATAAATATAGAAATCGATTAAATCGTGAAATACTCAATACATTTTATTGTACTATTAGGTAAAATATATATTTCATGATTCGAAATATTTGCATTTCATTTTTATACTCAAATTAAATCAGTGTACAACGGCTTTCATATGCTCTAGTGTGCGCTAGTGCTTCCAATCGAATTCGCCATTAGAGAGAAAGAGGGGAAGAGAGCTGAGTTAATCTAGAGATAACTACAGACTAATCTCGAGCTATCCACATTTTATCAAGTGCGAGATTGAGAGATTCAAATTTCTCTCTTGCCCTCGTATTCTCGGAATAGATTTATTTTTAGTTCTCGCACCGATAGTATCGTTACGAAACCGCATCAAACCATGATATCCTGTAGATTTATATAGACTTCAAAATAGTTTAATGACATTCAAAATAGATGAATGAATATAATAAACTACAGGGTGAGTCATTTTAAGTGACAGATCCAAATATCTCCAAAAATACGCCAAATACAAAAAAATGGTTTAGACAAAAATTGTAGAGGACAACGGGGGACATCTAACTGTGCTAACAGTTTTTACCTTCAGGTCGATTTTCAAGGTTATTTGAAGGTCATGATCATTTTTTTGTATTTGGCGTATTTTTGGAAATATTTGGATCTGTCACTTAAAATGACTCACCCTGTATAATAAATGAGTATATATATATTATATATATACAGAAAAATACATACTGTGTACGCGAGTAATAATTATTTCAAAAGTTCATGTATCCGCAAATCTCTAATACAAGCATTTATCAAGTTTATCAAAAGCATCAAATTTATTCAAAATATATTCTGAATCCTAGTAAGTTTAATATTTTAATCAAGATTATTAAATTATTTAATTTTTGCTTATTATTAAATTTGAATTTGCTTATTATATAGTTATTATATATGAAGTCGTTTAGGGCATTAGCAATGAATCACTACACGGCGATAACCCGCAAGTCCTTTGGCACATCTGATGAAGTCGTTTCTTTCAATTTTATAATATTTTCAGGGTTGCCACATAGACCTGGAAAACCGGGAAAAGTTAGGGAAATTGAAATTGGTAATGGAAAATCGGGAACAATCAGGGGAAAATGTAAAAAAGTCTGGAATTTCGAAATTTGCGCTCATAACATTTTTTTAAACTACTCCTATTCCAAAAAATAATTATTATAATTTTTTAAATATTATATCTGACGTTTTTTTACAGTCAAATACGTTCGAAACTTGCGCACTTTAAACAATTTCAATAAAATAATTAAAATTTATATTTTAATTTCAGTATTTTTGTTTGATCCCTCTTTTTCGTCATAATTGTATTCTTTTTTTCAAAACTAATTTATTTTTTACTGGCTCGAATTTGCACCCAAAATTTTACTATGCTACTATGCATTTTTTTGTGTTGTTTTTAATAACATAAATTAGCTTTCCTACAATCCTTGAGTCTCAATGTTAAAATTTACATATTTTATATTAGTCATGAAAAATTTTCCATTTTCATCTGTGGAAAACCTGGAAAAATCAGGGAATTTTTAAATTCATTTTGTGTGGCAACTCTGATTTTTCAAAAGAAAGTAAATTCTTATTTTGAGTACATAATAATGAGTTTTTCTAAAATTTGCAATAACTGTAATATAAGTATGTATATTTTAAGATTATTAAGAAAATATTTTTTGTTAAAGACAATCGTTACGTAAATGGAAGAGATTAAATTGAGTAATCACTTTTCTTAGCAATAGAATGATATTTTTCTGTCTGAGTAATCACTTTTCTTAACAATAGAATGATATTTTTCTGTCTAATAATGTAATATTATATATTTTAAGAAAATAGTATCGCGACGTTATTAGCACGTTCTTGCACCTATCTTTTTCGCCTTGTACACTGGAAATAAAAGTCTAGGAAGAGGCTGAAGTGGAAGGAAAAAAGAAAATTTGTATAAAAAAGTATGTATGCACAAGTATGCAGTATGTGTGACGCAATTAAACTTAATATAAAAGTAATAATTCCGTACAAGGCGATTTCTAATTACATATAGGTAAAAAGTATTATTCCTATGGAAGTATTATTCCTATGGAGGTGAAGGAGACAAACAACGTAGAGATATGGATTAAAAGCATATGGATTATGAGCGATGAAGACGAAACGGTCCCTGTCGGTTATAAACGGCGATTATCAAAGCGTCTTCTGAAGTGACTACCGCAACAGTCGTTGAATAAATGAATTGTCAGAAGAGACGTTTTTTAGATGAAAAATCATACTCTTACCTATTATTGTTCACTGCTATATGATTTGAAAGAAAATGCGAATGTTTTTCCAAGCAATTCTGCAGTTAATTTTAAGTAAAAGCTGTGTGTGTACGATTCGCAATAATTGCAGAATTATGAGGATCTCGATTTCAACGTCACGGATTTTATTTGTATTGCAACCAATGAGAGCTGTAATATGTTTGGTTGTACTATAGAACAGGTAATTTCTCAATGCTACACATTCAGTCTAGCATTACAGTATCAACAGTGGCAATAATGTCAACAATTCATTATGTAGATATGCAGAACGTACGGTGTTCGTTTGCGATGCTAGTAATTATACCACGATGTTTTCGCAGCTGTCGGCTACGTATTTTAACGTAATCTATATGCATTTAGTTTATTGGTTAATAAACAGTTATGTGGATTCTGCTGTCCGTTGATCGTCAAATCGGATGTCAAGGCATCACTGTAAATGTTTCCAATCCAATCTGCGACATTTGCGACGCGTTTTCCATTTGGAACTAGACCCTGAAAATTATCTTAAATGACTCGGGGATTTTCTGCCAGATTGTCCTGCATACGCACGTTTGAAGAGTACCATGTATATATATATATACATATACATAGGTATCGGGAATGCTTCCAAGTCCGGTGTGGCGAAATGCCAGATACGGCAGATACACATACGGGATCGAATCCGTTTGCGAGCGAGCGTCACGTTTCCGCGCGAACGGTACACGTGCGCGTGAATGCATCGTCGTCCTCTTCTTCCTCTTCATTGCTGTCTTCTTCCCCGTTGTTTTCATCGTCGTCGGCGATGCTGTTATTGCTGCGTTTACGAACAAAACAGGATGGTATCGCGCGTGCTCCGAAATGTCAGTGAACTCGAATCCGGCTGCTAAGTAGTCAGCCCGCCACGTCTCTTTCCACTTTGTTTCCCCGCGACCTCCTGCTCTGCTCGACGAAAAATCTCATTAATACGCTTGAGTTGGGAAAAAGAGCGCGAAGCCGGTGCGAAGGACTATTGGATCAAAGTAAATTGGAAGAGATGTATAATATATATCCATCAGAGAAGTTAATTCTATAATTCTCGAAATCAGCGATTGACAGAGTATCTAAATATTTTTTTAAGGTGTCTTTCAAATTGACGTAACATATTATCTCGCTTACAAATTTTTTATAACATATCAATCGTGTTTTTATATTTATTGTGAATATTATCGGAACGTATTGCTACTATAAATTGGAGAGATTTTGCGACAATCAAAATGAGTTGAAAAAATATTCCATTTAGCGACTGCTTAACCGAGAAACTCAGGAGAGAAATTTTAAAACTTTCATATATTATTACATTTAAGTGTTAAACATAAACTTTAATCTTTAATAAGAACAGGATTCTAATTATTTTAAAATCAATCTCCAATTTTTTATCATAGCAATTTTTGTTAACTGATTTCATCTTTTTCACTTTTTAAATAAAACGACACATATATATGCATAGAGAAGGAATTAAATAGCGCATGGTTAGATCTTGCAAGTTTCTATTTAGAAATCTGATTAATGTTTGTGTTTTTCTATGAATGTTCTTTAATTTTAATTTCGATTAATTTTAATTTTAAATAATTCATCTGTTTCTAGTTCTAAGAATTAGAAAAATATAAAGACTAAGTTAAACTGAGATTAGAGTTAATCTACATTGATAGAAACGGATATAAAACAGAAGAAAATTTGAATGTTCTTTCGTTTTCCCGAGGCTGAACAGCAGTAGGACGATACGAACGAAAAGGAACGAAAGTGAAAGTTAAATGATTCGTCGGACCAATGAGGCCAACGAGGTTGTTTCGTAAATTACACAAATAATATTAGATATCTGAATATCCTGATCCTCTTCGTTCATTTTTCTGTCTATCTCCACCCATTTTGTATCAACATCTATCCCTTTTATGTCCCTGCTTATTATCTTCATTTAATAAATAACTATATATTATATATGAATTAGAACGGCAAATAATATTCATAAGCAGTTGGTGTGTCAATCTCTTCAAGGAGAAACTTTTTATTTACATCGAAAAGAATGATTTTGCTGAAGTATCTAAAAATTCAGCTGGATACAGATCTAAGAATAATTTTATTGGATTATCAAAATTATTATGTAGAACTCTCAAGCATGATGAGCAATGCGGCAAAAAGTTTTAATATTTTAGCAATCAGTTTGAGCGTCCTACATAATTATTTTGATGGTCTAATCGTGGTGAAATAAGATGATAAGGAGAAACGATGCACGCATAATGGCAATAGCATACTGGAAACAACTAATCAAATTTGGATCCAAATGCACTCTTCTGCGTATAATAGCAGCAACATACTGGAACAGTCAATCAAATTTGGGTTCAAATTCACCCTCTTACTGCGCATCCGCGGGAACGTTTCACAAACTTATCTTATTACACCGTGGATCTAACAAAATTATTTTCAGATTTATATCTAGTTAAAAATCTTTAGATATACATACTTCCGCAAAATCATTTTTTCCGTGTATAAATTGAAGAGAAAGATTAATTTCGTTTGCTTGTTACATCTATAATATCCTTTATTAAAATGATATTTCATAATAATATTTAATAATAGAAGTGACTAAATTATAATAACTTTTATGTGTTATATTATATATGAATATTAGAGGAAACGATGATATTTTGATTGTTTTACTTATTAGTTTCAAGGGAGCATATATATATATATATATACATTTTTTAATAATTTTAAAGTAAAACTGACTTGTACACATCGTGTTGTCCCTGAAGAGATTGAAGCAGGACATAGGCGTTACGTATAATAATTACTTTCCCTCTTCTCGCCCCACAAATTTATTTACTGTTTTCGTTTACTTTTTAATTCGTTGTCACTTTTGATATTTCATTATGGTATATACATTTTGAAAACTGATCTTCGTATACGCGCCAAATTATTAAGCGTATATAAATACTATGATGCTTCTCTGATGAGATTGGAAGATACAAACGATTATAATTACATTACTGAATAATAATGAAAAGAGTAGCTTTAATTACGTTCAGATAATAGATATGCTTTTATCCAATATTTTGGTTTATCTTAATAATCACCTTAATGATGTCCTTTATTTTTGTGTTTGTCGAGTATTGACAAATTTTGATTCGTTGTTGGCTAATTGTTTCGGTGACATATTGAACTTGTGCTAGAAATTAGAAGCCGCTAGAAATTAAATTTATATTACCGCACGTTCCTATGATCGAAATACAATTTCGTATAATCATAGGATACATTCGGCGAAATTTGGCCACGTGTTTTAGAATAGTTGTACACTATATTTGGTATCTTTTAATTGGTAAGCGATGATAATATAAGTTAGTAGCGTTACAATGTAGCGTTTACATGACGCTGAGATACGCCTGTGCACGATTCTGTGATTCAACGCAATGATAGGATTCCGCTCATCGATGTAGCAACCTTGATTGTTTTTATAATAGATAATATTATAATGAATATACTTTTTCTTGTCGACAGTGATGAGCGGTTCGCGGCTTGGCAGAGGCCGAGGTGGCCGCCTGGCTTTGTACGGGGGCTGCGCAGTGGCGGTTATCTTGACGATGATAGTGTACCGCAACACCATCTCAGAGATGACCAGGCTTCAAGAAATGCAAGTACAATGCCTTCATCAGCAAGAATCTCTCGCTGCTCAACTACAAGGTAAGTTCAATGAAACGAAACATAAATAACTAAAATCAGAAGCTATCAGAAGTTGAAACCAACGATTATCAATTTAATATTTCATTTAAACTGTGAGGATATTGGCATATGATAGATTGAGACTCTATCTGTCACGTGCCAATATCGCCTAAGACTTTAATGTTGTACATTTCTGCCAATGTAGATATATTTTAATCTCGGTTCAACTTACTTTTTATCTTTTTCGAATTCTAAGCATTAGAAAAAGGTAAAGAGTAAATTAAACCGAGATTAAAATTCATCTACATTAATAGAAATAGATATAAGTCATTCATATTCTAAAGAGTAAAAAATTGCGGGAAGTAAGACCTTAATATGTAGGTTTTATGATAGGATTGTAGCATTTTTCAGTGAACTTCATGAATCACGAATTTGTACTCGATTTTTATAAATTTGTCAATTACGAATCATAGACAATTAAATCCCTCCGATTTAACAACTCAACTGGACTTTTCGGTAACGTGATGATATACTAATAATAATATCAAGAGAATAGAAGGGCATATAAGAATCAAATTTAAACAATGAATATATATAATATAATCGTTTAAAATCTGTACATTCCTAATAAATTGCTATGAATTATAAATTTAAATTTAGTAAGATTACATTACATGACATATTTCGGCATTATGATTGTGTCATCATCAGATATTTTAAAATCGCAGTGAAAAAACGCATTAAAAAAGTCAGATGAATTTTAACTAGTCAATAACAAAATCCGTATCGTATGTGAGTCAAATGTAACACAATGAATGGCAAGTGAAAACGAAATTGCTCGCAAGCGGTTGGACGACCGGTTGTTAGAGAATTTCTACGATGATCGAGATGGCCATAAAATCCTTCGCATAATGTAGATAAAATACTCGTCAAATTGGTTAATACCAGTCAATGTGATTATAAGATATATTAATAAATAAATATATGTCTGTAGAAATTTCTTAAAACTTTTGTCTGTCAAAATTTAAAATTAAAGATGTATAACAATTTAATGTGACTGCCATAATGTGATAATATACGATCTTTTCAGTAATATTTGAGTACAAAGTACGGTTGGAGAAGTCCCTGGCCGAAGAGAAGAGCTCGAACGCCGCGGTGAAACAAGAGTTGCAGCAACGCGCGTCGCGAGAAAAGTCTCTGCGTGACAAGGACAGCGTAGAAGCGATGCAGAGGTTTAATTCGCTTCAACAGACCTACAAGCTCCTTCAAACCGAGCATCAAGACCTGCAGGAGGAATGTAAGAAGCGCGAGAAACAGGCGCTGGATGAGACTAGCAGACTGGAATCAACGCTGCAGGACTTGCGCGCTCGCATCCGGCAGGCTCAGGAAGACAAGTTCAAAGCTATGGAGCACTTGAAGACCAAGTACCTGGAAACACTTGACGAGAAGACCCGGCTGCAAAAAAAGTACAACGAACTGATAAACAATAGAGACAATACCGGTAGTACCGTCGATCATCTCAGAAAGGAAATCTTCCAGCTTAGACGCGAATTGGAGAGCGCCAAGGTACGTGATGTACCTTGTTTCCTAAAAGCAACATGATTTAATATCAAATTTAATTATAATACGTATAAACAGATACAATGCAACTTAAAATTAAGGTGCTTAATAATTATATTTATTTTATAAGTAGCATAATTAATAGTTGCATCTTATAGAAAATTAAACATATGCTTGTTTTCTAGCATAAGTACTGATTTTTATGGTTTCTTTTAAGTATTTAAGATTGCATGAAAAGAATCAAGACATTTATATAAAAAAGCGTAAAAGTTGTGATCTCATACATTTCAGAATTTCTATGCTAGAAGTACACCTCCTAGTTCAGTGTTGATGATTCCTCGAGCGTCAATGTCACAATCGGCGCTGCCGAAGGAAGACTCACAACCGATCCCGGCGCCGCAACAGCAACAGCAGGTAAGTACGCCACGACCATCATATGTGTCTCATGACCGTCGTGCAGTCGGAAGAACGACTCCGTCGGTGGAAAAGACGAATCGAAACGACGTGATGGCAACATCGTCCCAGCTGGTCCCATCGAAGTGAAAGAGATCGGCGAACAACGTGAACCCTCAGCTAACGACTTAGAGCAAAAGCAGAAAGACGTTGTCGAGCGCCCGAATGTTATAAACGAAGAGAAGAATGGCTTCGATGAAGAACAAAGAAAACAGGTAATGTCGCCGCCGCTGAATCGAAACGATGACGGTCCGAGGAACGATAATGCTTCGGTAGTGCCTGGTTCGCAAGCCGAGCAACCATTGGTACAACCTGCCGTCGAGCGAGCGTCTACAGTCGCGTCTGGTCGATCGAATGATGTTAAAGCCCATGCGGAGGATGACGAACTGCAGGCTCTGCAGGAGAGAGTAGATGGGATATTCAATCGTGACATGTCCCATAATGATAATGGAATTCGTTAGATTTAACTCTTTATTATGCATTTACAACCGGATTATCTTCAGCTTGTCAGAAACAGTTTGAGTCAGATTCTTTGAATTTTAACCCGTAAATTAAGTAAAAGATTAATTTTTTTATCATGTAATAATTATACATATATAGAAATTATCTCTATTATTAAATTATAAATTGTTAATGAGAATCATTATTTAATTTATAAAATAAACTGTAATTATACATCTAATCATTAATATTAATTAATGACAATTTGTTAATTATTTATTAAAAAAGATTTTTATCGAATTACTTATGGATGATAGGGAAGATCTAATCAATTATTTAAATCAGAGAGTTACAATCATTTCATTCTCTAAGTCAAATAAAAGAATTTCTTATATACAGTAAAATATTAAATATATTTTAGGACTAATTGCTTTTTTCTAACAATTCTATATGCTTCTGGGGTAAATATTAGTGCTATCATCAATCTAGGATTAGAGAGAATAGTAAAGCGTTTTTCTACTTTTTCATTCGTACTTTTTCTCGAAATATATTTTTATTGTAATCTCTCTTTCTCCCTTTCTAGTGTTGCCTTGTATTACACGCATATTTGATAACACAGATTTGATTACACTACGCTTGATAAATAAATTATGGCATATGTAGCCAATGCCATAATTTTATATGCATGTAATGAAGCAAAATTATTTATCGTTTGGGTCATCTCATTATTCTTTTTCTCTAAATGTGTTACTTATGAATAAAATAATTCTTCTTGTAAACACTGCATAGCTCAATAAATATAATACAAGATGAATAATTCTAACTATAAGTAATAAACAAACGAAAACGAATATATTGGATATTTGCTTGATTGTTATTTTATGATTTTTGGAAAATGTATTTGACTGTTAATGGATGCAATCTGTAATTTTATAGCGGTTTTAAAAAATTATTTAATTGCAAATGATATATAATATTTATATTATTTAATATAATATTATCTATTATTAGTAGCATTTATATATTATTTATTGCAGACTATACCTAATATTTACTATTCAATATGTATAAAATATATATTTGCTGACACGCTTTGTGTATTATTCATTAATATCAATACGGAAATTATTAACATTATATATGGATTGATTAAATTCTAATTCATGGAAATCCTCGTAAAATTGTCTCACAGTAAATGTTATTAATGACTCTAATTAATATTTTTAATAAATACTTTATTAAAGAATCTCTAAAAGGTATTCTCTGAAGTACAAAAATGTTGTCATAATCGTACAGATATCTTTAGACATTTTTTCAATTATTGTACTATTTACATTATTATGTAGATATTTTTATCGTTATATAATCCAAATATTATTGGATACATAGATGTTTAAGACATAAATTTTATTCGTGTATATATCTTTCTGACCGATTTTTCATCTTCTTTATCGAGCTCACTTCTTATTGGATATAAGACTTCATGTATATGCGTAAAATGGCTCGAGCCATACTAAATGTGCCTGTAAATCTGTGTTCCACGATGCATTAATAAATTGTTATTACGTTTATCTGCTTGCATTTTTATTGGCAACCTCGTAATAACCTAGCTATTGCATCGCGCTTTTACTGTATCGCCGTCGCTAATTAATTTATGTTCGAGGCTATTGCCTTTAGCTGCGCTAAATAATTGCTTTAGAATTTGTCGAACTGTAAGAAAAGCTTGTTTTTATTTATGTAGTGTAGCTCTTCTCTTTGGATTGCTAATTAATATAACTCTCAATGGAATTATTTCGATGTAGAATCACTGCATTAAGTACTGCATTTACAGCTTTCTTTGTAATTTATAATTATTAGACAATTATTTATTTGATGCGAAAACACTTTTTATACAACTATGGAAGATTTACGTATTATTATTAATGATTTATCGATGCATAATGTCAAGATGATTTACGTCGAATTATCGAAGCGGAAAATAAAAAATGTACGCAATTCCTCAGCGTATTTCGAGAAATGACAATTATTATTATAACCGGTTCTATTATATTATATAACTACAAGGATTGAATAAGTAAGACGTCACAACAACAAGTAATTCCCGTCTGTTATTACTGAATAATAACTATATTACATCGTACATAATTGTGTGAAACTTTTTTCAGAACATGGTGAGTTCACGAAAAGCGGAGAACACCACTGTAGCGAACAACGCCAATCTCGTATCACCGTCTCTCATCGACAAGCCCGCGCCGCTACCGGCGAGACTACCGTTGAAGGTCAAGGTGCCGGTCGGCGTATTGCCAATACCAGAAATCATTGAGCAGAAGATTGTCGATGACATAGATGAAAAGAAGAAGCAGGAAGAAATCCGAGAGGACGCGGCGGCGATTCGCAACAATTTACAGCCACCGCCGCCGAAACTCGCTCCAGCGAATGCGGTGGATGACAAGGAAGAAAAGGAACCGGTAGTTGAAGCTGGCAACCTGGATCCACCGTTCGTTGTGAATCCTCCCGCGCGACACGTTGGCGAACAGCTTGAAAGGAGAGCAAAAGATTCTTGGTTGAGGGTGGGACCTGGTGTACAAGAGGTCGGTGATGAACTCAATCGAGTTCCTGGGTGAGCCCTAGTATTTTTATTGATTAAATATAAAACAGTGAATAGAAAAAATATTCAAGAGAGGTTTTCATAAAATAGCTTTTTAGAAATAAATATTAGTAGAAAAAAGATTAGTAGAAATAAAGATAATGAGTAACTTTTATCCTTATACAGACAAAACAGATTCGCAAAAATAACTGTTGATTTTACAATTAGAAAAGAATAGAATTTTTCACACACGATTGTACAAATACTACTCATGTGTCTAAACAAAATTTTTCATTTTTGTTTATTATTAAGATAATATGTTTTACTTATCACATATCTTTTAAGGGGAAATTCTACTTTGGAGAGTAAATTGACCCATATAAGTCAATTTCTCCTCTGTTCGAAGAATAAATTTTGCTGCATTTAAGTCCTCCTTTCGATTCTTGCTTGTTTTGCGCGTAATACTGTTGAGGCTCCTACAGTTAAACTAATCGATAATGATGTTTGTAACATGATGATTTTGTAACAGACCATCGTTAAACCGAATCTATGTAAGTTAAATTGACTTATGATAATTTTAAACTGACTTTATTATTTTTTTTTTTTATTATTTTTATTTGAATTAATTCTAAATTATGCTTGTTTTATTCTGCAAAATACAACAGACGTTAAAGAAGAATTCAAACATTGACAATAGTTTAGCTATAATCTGACGACTCGAATATTATAGAACACAATTTTTCATTATAATTGAATGCTGTCATCTTTATTTATTACATTGAAGAGGATCCAATACTAGGGTTGAAACGTTCGTCTGTATTTTAATTTAATTGTAATATATATACATTTACACACTAAGAACTTATGTTGGCTCACATAGGCTTATTCACTGTACCATCATTATCGATTAATTCAAAATGTTAAAGCAATTTAGCAATTTAAATCGGATTTTGCACCAGTCGAAAATCAAGTGAGTTGGATTCTCTTCAGTGTAATAAATAAAGATGACAGCATTCAATTATAATGAAAAATTGTGTTCTATAATATTCGAGTCGTCAGATTATAGCTAAACTATTGTCAATGTTTGAATTCTTCTTTAACGTCTGTTGTATTTTGCAGAATAAAACAAGCATAATTTAGAATTAATTCAAATAAAAATAATAAAAAAAAAAAAATTAATAAAGTCAGTTTAAAATTATCATAAGTCAATTTAACTTACATAGATTCGGTTTAACGATGGTCTGTTACAAAATCATCATGTTACAAACATTATTATCGATTAGTTTAACTGTAGGAGCCTCAACAGTATTACGCGCAAAACAAGCAAGAATCGAAAGGAGGACTTAAATGCAGCAAAATTTATTCTTCGAACAGAGGAGAAATTGACTTATATGGGTCAGGAATCGTTGATTAAATATAAATTGAAAAATATTGTAGTGAACTAAAATCATAAAATAAAACTTTATTTTATCGCGTTTTTCTCGAATTCATGTTTTTCAAACTGGCGGGAAATGTACAGATTCAACCAATCCGATTGACATAAAGTTTTTTTCCTACGAAAAATAGATAATTTTTATGGGGCCATGAACCTAAAAATCCTATAAATTTTCTAAAATAACTATTTTTTTGAACAGGGGTTGAAAGTGAAAAAAAGTTCGTAAAAATTGACACTTAATTTCAAATGGCTGCCATTTTGTAAATTAAAAAATTTTTCAAATAAAATGAGGTTCATGGCCCCACAAATTTAATACATTTTAATAATTACATTAGTTTATTGTCTCAGACAAATTGTCGACAGTCGAGATTTTCCGCCAATTGGCCACGTACGCGCTGCACGCTCTGGTGCATCCGTAGGCTACAGCCGCAATTTTCTACATTTCTAAAAATAAAAAAAATTTTTTTGTATGTGGAAATATAAAAAACATAATGCAAAAAGTATTATTTTGATATCTCTTTCCTTTCCTTATGAAAGAAATTGGTAAAAAATACATCAATTTTGGACTTCTAGACTAGAACCTCCCCTTAAGTAAAATAATTTTGAGAAATATACAATCTACTTTATTCTTTGTTAATAAATTACTAATTAATTTTTACTTTCTGAAAATAAGATTTTATAAAGATATTTTCTCTGTAGAATGAATACTTTTTATACGCTCACTATATAAATAAACATCGTGTCCCTAATATTAATATGTATAAAGTATTTAGATTATGTAATTTCGAACAAATAATTTTTTAATTTATTTAAATTTTTCTAAGAGATATTCAGAGTTTCAATGAATTTATTATACTATATTTTTTGATTCTAGATTGGATGATGGGCAAGCCAACGGTGGTGACGATCAGTATGATGGTGCCGATTACGACAAGGAGTCGCAGCAAAAGAACGATATTCATCTTGCAGGCGAGGATGAGGGAGAAGGTAACTTGAAAACGATCGGATCGATCTGACCGCGCAATTGATGTCGCGATTGTAAAATTATTCTCGTATCTGAATTTCAGACGAAGGCGACATGCTTGAAGGCGAATATCCGAATAATTTGAAGCAAGGAAAGCGGGAATAAAATCAGCGCTGTCGTGAAAATGTTTTTTAACGCGACTAGCAGCCGGTTGGCATAAGAGAAATCGGCTGAAAAATAGTCAAACGACCTGATCTGACCTGACCTGGCCGATATTCATGATCGTTCGGGTTTAATCAGCAAAAATACTTATTGTGTATTATAATCTACAATACAAATCATTCGAGTGGTGTGTGTGTGTGTGTGTGTGTGTGCGTGCGTGCGTGCGTGCGTGCGTGCGTGCGTGCGTGCGTGCGTGCGTGCGTGCGTGTGTGCGTGAGATATTTCACGAGAAACTAGCACAGGGACAGCTAGAGATTCAATCCATCTTCATTTTTCATACGAAAGCTCTTGTACAAGATTTTAGCTAAATATCGATATATGATAGTATATACACGGTACAAATATCGTCAAATGCATCCGCGCATTCGACGGAGACTTAGACGGTTCCGATAACTTCAGAAGATTCAGATTGAACTATTGTAACGTATACTTTCAAAGAAGGAAAAAAGATAGATTGTATTTTTCTAGATTAAGATTTACCGTGCACGAATCGAATGACTTAATCGCGTTTATTACTTGAGACACTCGTAACTTTGTGTATTTATAAATGTATTAAGTTGGACTTAGATTGCACTAGCAGAGTTAACTTTATTTTATCGCGATGCGAAAATACCTCGGAAACCATTCAGTATTCTATTAAAATTAATTCGCGTTGCAATGATGAAATTTATCATGACTTACGGGAATTAATCAAATTATTTCTTTATATTTATAATCACATAATAATTTATATATGAGTTACATATGAACTTAAATGTGAGTTACTATACATGTGATATCAGCCTTTTTGTTACTTTTGTAAATGTAAAATTTATAAAAAAAGGTTTAGGTAATTTCTCCCAATTCTTTTCTCTGCCTACGTTATAAATAACTTGCATCACAATACCATAGCAGAATTTTTACATGATATACAAAGTTACTCCTACTGTTGCAATCTAAATCTTTTACGATATCGTCATCATGATGACACATCGACAATTGATTTTATCAATTTTGTTAAGACAGCTTATATTAGTTAAATCGTTATAGGGCGGTTGTTCCATCTTCGAATAAACTATGTGGTAATTTACCTACTAAATAAACAAAAGAGTAAAAGAGTAAGAACATATGAGTGTTAATAAGGCCATCACACACAAAAGGACATAAGTTGCATAACCACAGCATAAAACTGCTGGACCAATGAGCATCCGACATAAAAATCATATCGATTTACATAAAATGCTCATTGGGCTCGATTTACATAAGATGCTAAGGGCCTTATGCTATGGTTGTGATTATGCAGCTTATAATTTTGTGTGATGGCCCTAAGAGAGTAAGACAGTGAGCTGAAGTTTACTGAAAGGTGGAACAACTCAGCCTAGTTGTCTTGTTTTCCTTTTTACCGATGCCTGTCATCGCTAACGATCGCAAATTATGTGCATCTGTTTTTAGTGAAATTAAAAAATAGACATATTATCAAGTTAACATTTACAGAAATCGTTTAATAGCAGATTGGAAGGTTGATAGAAGAATATTTTTTACAAGATCTTATTTATTCTATCCTTGCCAAAAACCTAAAGAATTATGACTTGAATTGATCAAGTTAAATATTGAAAACTTAACTGGGATGAATGAATTATTAATTAGTTAAACAGTTTAAGACGAGCGTAAGATAATGTTTTGTTATAATTTTAGATTTTTAGTTATATATATATATATACATATGCAGAAAGAGAGACGATAAATGTACATAACGTTCTTTTCGTAATAAAAACGACTGAAAAACAGATTTTTGTTGGTTTTTTCTGACTTTTTAGAGAGCTTCCCTGCAAATAATGTCTCGATAAACCTCTACTGTTTTTAGAAATAAATCGGAACTCCCTTCGAGCAATATGATAATAGATTATCAACGGAATCGATAACTGATCAATATTGAATTATTAATAGTTTAAAGTTTAAACATAGTTACGTTTCCGATGTCGATGGGAGATGCGCGTTTACTTTTTCACGGTTCAAGTCGAAGATTAGAAAGGGAAAGATATTTACTTCTTGATCGAATAAACATTATTTCGTCATCTGTTGACGATGCATTTGTCATTTATTGAGGATTGCTTTCTGAAGGAGCTTTTTTCAAAAATATAACTTTGCCAAAAATGCGTGCTTTGCAAAAAATAAATCAAAATGATATCTTAATTTTGGAAATTAATAACGTGTATCTATAGATATACGTATATCTATACGTGTATCTATAGATATACGTAAAAATATCAAATATAAATGCACAGAATGTACTTCTTCTCACATTATGAAAATAATTTGAAGTCGACTTTTTCAATAATTTTTAAAGTTAAGAAAAATGAAAAAAAGTACTTTTATCGTAAGACTTCAAATCGAGAGTCAAATGGGAATAACATGATTTACATTCTTAAACTATTTTCAGGGGTTTACTTTAATACTTCAATTCTGATTCAATCGCAAAGATATACAATATTAAAAATTGAAGAGAGCTGCGATAAGTGGTCTCGATAAATCTCTCTCGACGTTTTCGCTCTAAGTTGAAAAAATTGATTTCAGATTAATGAACAAATAATGCACAGACGAATATATGTGCAAGGAATGGAATGTCGTGTATAAAAACATAATTTGGTTATTTGATATGATTTTTTAATCATTTATGGAATTATTTATATTATAACGTATATAAGGTATATTTACAGAAACGTAATATTGTATCAGATTGATGTTATTTTACTAGCTATTATGACTCGTATAAGAATTACATAAGCAACACCAGCATCTTACAATATTATCGGTTCTCGGAATCGATATATATGTATATATACATATATACATATATATATATATATACACACACATATCGGAGTTGGCAAGTAACGCATTATTATTTGTAACGCCGTTACTTTGTTGATCGCGCGCGTTACCTTATTATAATAATGATTTAGTAATGACATTGTGATTTTTTTATGACGATAATGTTAACATCAGAGTTAGAAAAGTCAATCGTTACTAATGGGTTGAAAAAGTCATTCGTTACTGAAAAAAATAACTCCTAATTTGTAAAGCGTTACTTTTTACTCGTTACTTGCAACAAGTAATGTTACGCGTTACTTGTTACTCATTACTTTTTTCAGTAAGTAACACATAATGGTGATAAATTACTTTTCAAAGTGATTTTTTTAATCTTAGCACAACCTTAGCGTTTAATTAGTTAGCGTTACTGTCATAAAACATTGCAGCATCGGTATCAAATTATTTATTATAAAAAGTAACGACAAAATAACTGAAAAGTAACGTTTGCCAACCCTGACACATATTATATATATCGATTCTGAGAACCGATAATAAAATAAAATGTTTTATTTTATTTTATTTTATATATATATATATATCTCAACGTATATAAAACATTTTATTTTTGTCTGCTTTGTGAAAAATGATACAATTGGAGTAACCCCCGTAAAAATGTAACCGAATCTATCAGAGGTATGCCGCTTTAGTGAAAATTCGAATTCGTGGATATTTGTAATGTTATTACTTTTATATTTTGAGTCTTTTAGTAAATAAATTATTTTATAGAAATTCTACTCATCATAAACAAACGACGATTTTGATCCATTTATAACTTTAATTTTCATTTTAAATATATTCCAATTAATGTATTTTTAATGAATATATGCCATAATTTCTTATCTAAATGTTCATATTTAAATTTCAGTTTTTTTAAAAACGAACTTATTCTAATATATTTATTTAATAATTTATTTTCTACAACAGTTTGTAACAGTTTTTCTCTTATTTGGCGAAATTGTAGGACAATTTCACAATTTATAAATAAATGCAAACAAGCATATTGTATTCTTTATCTTCCTAGCTTATTATACAATATTAAAAATAATACAAAAATATTCTTTCGTTGCTCTTTGCATTACTGCGCTTTTTATACCCGTATTTCCGTAATATCTAGAAAAATTGTTTATGTGTGAAAGCACTGTGAACACGTAGCTTTCACGTTTCTCGTCCAGAATATGGAAGAGAAATAGTTTACTTATTTAGTAACCTTTTGCCCGAGTTATCGTGGCGGACCTTATTCTCGGTGAACCATGCTTCAGACAGATTCTTGCAACGGAATCAAGAACGCAAACATACTCTAGATTCGTGCGTGCACGAATCATCGTTTTAATCTTTTTTAACTCGATAATTTCCCCTGGCTATCAAATGTTCTACAGTAATTCGCTCGTCTACAGGCCGCGTTACCCAACGAATCCAATGAATAGCTAAAGGAAGTTTGCACGAACGTTTCAATTATTTCGTCATTAATTTGATTGAAAAAGTATCTTATATATCTTGACGGAAGTAATACTTTTCAGGCAAATATTTAGTTTCTAATAATTACTAATTTACGAAAAAAAAGTAAAAAATTATGTTGTAATAAATATTATCGAATAAGAATATAAAATAAATTTTATAAATTTTATTATTTTAAACATATTAATTAAATTAAAAAATAAAAGCATTTCTTTTTTCACTTGAATTATTATTATAAGGAACAAAAATATTTTTAATATTAAATTATATAAAAGAATCATTTGATTTGTCAAATTATAATACATTTACGCATAATTATTTGAGAGAATAAAAAATTAAAATGTAATAAATAGAATATATCGAAGATTTTCGCTCGAGGAGGTTTATTTTGACAAGATTTGCCACAAGTAGCATTGCTATGTTTTGAAGACATCGCAGATATGTAGTCACGTTGCAGTGCTTAGACAAGAGTGCTCACGTCAGCGTGTCTACGAACAAGTGATCATCTCCAATTATCCTCTTATGAGTTTTCTTATAGATTAAAAGTGCTCACGTACTAGCGACCTTCGCGCAAGGTTGCATGACCGCACCGTGAGTCACTTTCCCGTGTAAAAAATTGACGAAAGAAATTGACAGGAATTTATTTGGTGAAATTACGAATGCTTAATATTAAAAATTCAGAGGTTCATCAAAAATAGATGTAAAACATAAGTTAAAACAAATAGATCAAAGATATACGGTTACAAATGCAACATGTAATTGATATAATTATTAATATTGCGTTAAATATAAATATAAAATGTAATGAATAGTGAATGTAATTATGTATTATTATTACTATATTATAATATGAAAACGTTTTTTTTAATTTAAAGATAACATAGAAAGAACGATTCTACTTTTATAAAAGTATATTTAAAACTTTAGCTGGATAAATCTGAAAATAATTTTGTTGGTCCATCAAAATAATTATGTAGGATACTCAAATTGGTTACTAGAATATAAAAAAACTTTTTGCGTGTTATTATATTTGAGTATCTTACATAATTATTTAATTAAAATTATTTTCGGATTTATAACCAAATTTGTAGATATTTAACGAAACTATTCCTTTTATTCTTTGTAGGAATTTATAATACGTAACTCTCTTCGTTGAATAATTCTATCAATATTTTACGTGATTCACCGCAAGAATAATTATGTTTTGTAGAATATATTTCGAATCTGTGTTATTTTAGCTGATCGCAAAGGTGTAAACTGAGTCGCACACAACACCGCATCAATATCATTTGCAAATCAGAGAACACTCATGAATGTAAACGTGCGAGTTTTATGCACGAGGTATCTCGGGATAAAACTGAGAAACCGTAAATCATTTATGTATGCTTCAGCGATCGATCTTTCAAAGCCTACAGGGATAAAACTTCGCCCTCAAAATATACTATTTCTTGGAGGTTTATCCTAGATATACAGAGTGCAGAAATTTTCCGCGTTGCTCTATTTTTGTCAAATATATCGCAAGTGAATTTAATAAAAATTTTTATGCATTTATTTATAAGTTGCATTTTATAAATGTATGTTTTTTTACAAAGAGATTTGAGAGAAAAGAAATGGAGCACCAAATATCACGTTCGTAAAACAGCTACGTTGATAAATCCTGAACTAATTTCCTGGTTATCGTTTGATTCATGAGAAATACGCAATAATTATCAATAATATAATTGATAGCTTCTTTTGTTTGCTCGTCGACTTGTCTCTCTTAGCGACATTTTTCGCAACCTTCGACCTTGGAGGCTTTATGTGCGTGAGTTTGGATTATTCATCCGGTAAATTCTCGCAACATATACTTCATCGCCAAAGATTTACAGTATACACATCCACACACCTCCCCCCCCCCCCCCCCCACACACACACACTCATATATTATATACAAGGTGATCCACGCAAAAGTCAGACTTTCGAAAATATTTGCAATTTATGAGAGTTTGGTAAATTTTTATCTGAGAACTAAAGAAGAAATAATATCTTTTTCACTTTTTGCTTTTTCGTTAATATTGACTATTAATCGCTAGAATTATTGAAATATATCCTTGATTAGAAACTCTAAATTGTTTCAGAGGAAAATCAGAGTTTTATTAATTGTATTGAAATTCTAAAAATAATTTGAAAGTAAAATAAGGATGTGGATGTCGCTATTTCCAACGGTTTTCCATGGAAACAGTTGCATGTGGATCATCTTGTATATACATATATGTATTAGTACAACGACGAAACTTGCTTACGAACGATCACGGGACTGACGTAATATCTCTTAGGCCCCACTACGCGAACCGAAGATCGGATCGAGGTTTCAAAGTCCCTGACGAAGAGCAAGCGAGCGCCAGTATGCTGCTTTCGTTACTGAAGGTAAGATACGTATTGAAAGTATTGGAAATAATCAATTATCAATATAAAGGACATTAAAAAAATTATTTAATATTAAATAAAAGCATAGAGCGTTATTACAACTAAATAATTATTACGTTGAAAATTAGAAAGAGTAACAAAATATCGCTTGAAGAAATAAAATTCTTAAAGAATTAAATATATAAAACAGAACAAGAAATTTTTCGATATGTTAATTGTATTTATTCTCAAAGATCATTTGACTTTCTATATATCTCTTTGTTGAACTGTAATTGTGATAATATAATATTTTGGATAAAGTATTTTCGTTCAGATAAATTGCATGAGTAAAGTATTATCGCATTAGTCTATTAATAATTGAGCTAATGCAAAGTGACATACATTTAATACTTGTTCGATGGATTGGATTAATTATGGACTCGTTATAATTTCAGACAGCGAAGATGAAGACGTTACTCTCGGCCGTTTTTGTGGTGCTGTGCATCAAGGCAGTGTTCAGCGCAGATCCTAATGAGCACAACAAAGTAGTCTGCTTTTGGAATAGTACCGCTTACGAGAGGCAAGGTGAGGTCGTTTGTGCTGGATATATTCATTACTCATACTCTTGAGACGCATAAAGCCTGTGTTGAAATATTCATAATCTTGTAGATTACCTAAAGAAAACAATTTTCTTGAGAATTGCTTCTTGAGAATTAAAAGCTATCAAGGATATATATAATCTCTTTAAGGAATTTGAAATAAGAAATAAGAATCTAAAGAATAAGATATTTGATGTAACGTTTGCTAATTTTATTATGCAACAATAATAAAAATTAAAACATATATGTTATATTTTTTTTAGATAATATAATTAAAAATAATTTTTTGTTACCAAATCACAAAAGTATAAGTCGTTTATGGAAAGATAATTTTTTATCTTTTTTCGGATTTTAAGTAGCAATAGCAAACGTTAAATATAAATTTTGTAAATTCAAGTTCAATTAATATTGTACTTAATATAAAATATCATCACTAAATTATGTTATTTTATATCTAACATTTAAAAATTAAAATAGTTATGAAATAAACATGTTAACATTTTCTCTTCACTGAATTTATTATATAATATTTCCTATATATCTTAAGATATTTGTAGCTATTAGTAATGTAAGTTCTACATTGAAACTTCTCTGGCTTGTATTTATTAGAGAGTTTATATCGGTACTTTGTGTTTATGCTGAGCTAGATGTTAAAGTCAAACACACCGCAAAGAGCATTGTAAATCTAACAGATATTCCACGTGGTAATTCATAACTAGAAGCTAATATCACAAATTATAAATGTGAGAATTAGATTTTTTATGTTTTTAGCCTTCAATTTTTTTAAATTGAAACAATTATTTATCTACAAGATATACGCTTTATGTGCACAAAGGTTTTTCAGTTAAAACAATTATTTCTCGTTATCAAGAAATACGTTTTACGTTCACAAAGCTTTTTTATTTTTGAAGGTCCAGCAAAGTTTCAACTTGAGGACGTCAAATCCGCCTTGTCTCTTTGTACTCACCTTGTGTACGGATATGCTCATATCAATTCCAACTTCGAGATTGTTCCCGGTTCGCCGAATTTAGATACCGGATCGGGTTATTCCTATTACAGACTCGCCACGCAGTTGAAGCGATCGTTTCCCGATCTGAAAGTTTATCTGAGCGTTGGGGGAAATTCCGATCCTTACGATGAGGAACACAAATATCTCGTGTTGGTGAGTGCGATATTGATGTTATGATTTTGTTGTTTTGAGTGATAATTTTTAATATTCAATGAAAGATCATTAAAGTGAAACTTTTCATATCTAATTTAAAGTAATCGAAGGATACGTTCAGAAATGAAATAAAATCGCAGTAATTAGCAAAAAAGCAATATAAAGAATTAAACAAAATGAAATTTTTGAAATCGATAGACCGAGACTTCGGAAGGCAGAACGAAGTTTATCAACTCCGTAAACCGGTTGCTAAACGACTACGACTTCGACGGAATTGACCTGGCATGGCAGTTCCCATCGGTCAGACCCAAGAAACAGCGCAGCACTATCGGGTCCCTCTGGCATGGTTTCAAGAAAAAACTCGGCTACGGTAAATTCGAGGATGACAAGGAGCAAGAGCATCGCGATGGTTTCACAATCTTGGTCCGTGACCTCAAGGCGCAACTCAGACCGAGATTCAAAGCTCTGACTCTCACGGTATTGCCTCACGTTAACTCTACCGGTTAGTATCCCATGTGGACAATAATTAATAATAAAATTACTAATATAATATTATATATTAATAATATAACATTACATATTAATAATTATTATTTGTAATTCTGATTACTATAGTAAGCAGTTCCTTACAGAAATCTAATACTAGTCAATTTATTACAGCTCGGAAAGAACGATTTTGCTGAAACATCTAAGAATTTAGCTATAAATCTGAAAATAATTTTGTTAGATTATCAAAATATAATTTAGGACGCTCAAATTAGTTGCTAAAACTTTTTGCAGCATTGCTCATCATGTTTGAATTTGCTATATAATTATTTTGATGGTCCAACATAATTATTTTAAGATCTGTATCTATCTAAATTTTTTCTAAATCACTTTTTCCATGTGAAAAACAGTAATTACTTATTTGGAGCAAAAAGCACTGGAACAATAATACTTAAAATAAATAATTAATTACTGTCTTTTAGTATTAAATTGGCCAGTACCTATACAGGGTGTTTCCAAATTAAATCGCAAAACTTCGGGAGCGTGTAGAGGAGTAAAAAACTAAGAAAAAAAGTCCTATAGACATATGCTCGTTTTTGCTCCGTTTCAGAGAAATCGAAAAAAAATGTTTTTTTTACCTGCAAGATTAAATGGGGACCGTTTTCTAAATTTCTTGGAGAATGAATTTTCTGACTATTTAGAAAACATCCCATTACAACAACGTACTGAAATGTGGTTTCAATTAGATGGATGCCCTGCTCATTACAGCAGAGTCGCTAGAACCTGGTTAGATAGAAAATTCCCACAACGATGGATTGGACGTGGAGGAGCAGTACATTGGGCAACTCGTTCGCCCGACTTAACGCCATTAGATTTCTATGCATGGGGTACTCTGAAGCAAGAAGTTTATTCTTCGCCTATTCAATCAGAGCAACATTTGAGAAATCGTATCGTAGCTGCAGCGAACAGAATATCGCAAGAACAGTGCCTGGCTGCTACAAGAGCCGTGTTTGACAGATGCAATGCTTGTATTGCTGCAAGAGGTGCACATTTCGAACAAAATCTTCATTAAAAAGTTTATAAATAAAATAATTAAAATAATAAATTAAATATATTTTTTTCTTTTTTCGTGATTTCCTGCGAAACAAAGCAAAAAGGAGCATATGTCTATAGGACTTTTTTTCTTAGTTTTTTACTCCTCTACACGCTCCCGAAGTTTTGCCATTTAATTTGGAAACACCCTGTATATTGGATTTCCGTATAGGGCATCTATAACAGTAAGTAAATTATACGTTTTAAACATGGTTACACGTTTTTCTTTGATAGTTTACTACGACGCTAGATTATTGGCGCCCAACATCGAAGCCGTACATCTTTTCGCTTTCGATCAAAAAACACCAGAACGTAACCCAAAGGAAGCTGACTTTACGGCACCAATTTATGCCAGTTACGGCCGTGTAGCGGAAGACAATATCGATGTTGCGACAAGGTAAGTCTCGCTCCTTTTCCACAACGCGTCTCCATTATTTTCCCGTATCGTCGCGAAATATAGTTTAACATAACGCAATCAATTTATGGCAGTTACGGAGACGAGGGAGACAATATTGACTCTGCAGCAAGGTAAACATACCTTTCTTCCCGTAATGCATTTATTAATTTTAATATACATATAAAATACAGTATATACCCGCCTAGTAAATTTACATGCAATTTCCCATTTTTTATTTCCCTTAATTTTTCTACATTAAATTATCATATTCAATTCTGTTTTCTCTTATGCTTAATTCATAATTTTTGGAAATAAATTATATGATGCATAATTTATTTTTTATCAAGTCAATTACTGTTTATAATATCTATCTGTACATTAATATTCATAAATATTCATCAACAATCTTAACATCTCAGAAGCTAAAAGATTATGTCTATATTTATGTAAATGTTCCTTTTTATACTGAGCGCCTGTCTAACTTGTTCGCTAAAAGCGGAGATATTTTGCACAACGCACCGCTTTTACAGCTCGATAAGAATAGCATCGAAATAACAAGAGAAATTCCTCTGCAGGTACTGGTTGGAGCATGGGACTCCCAGTAGCAAGATCGTCATCGGTATTCCTACGTACGCTCGCACGTGGAAGTTGACGGAAGACAGTCAGATTTCCGGCGTGCCGCCCATCGTGTCCGACGGTCCAGGTGCTCCTGGGCCCAACACCAACGAACCAGGGCTGCTGTCCTACGCCGAGATGTGCTCCAAGCTGACCGAGCACGCGGCGGGACGTTTGAGACGAGTCGGCGACCCATCCAAGAAGTACGGCAACTACGCTCATGAGTCTTACAACGGTGAAACTGGAACTGAGGGACTCTGGGCAGGTTACGAGGATCCAGACACCGCCGGTAATAAAGCTGCATTCGTGAAGGCTAAAGGTCTCGGCGGTGTAGCGATCGTAGATCTGTCCTTGGACGATTTCCGGGGTGTTTGCACCGGCGACAAGTATCCTATCATTAGGGGAGCTAAATATAAGCTGTAAAGAGTGAAGATTCGATCTGGACAGTAATCGGAATCGAAATTCGAATCTATATCAATATCCGACCGAAGGAAGTTTGGAAAAAATATTTCTGATGCTGGCCACGATTTGCGTACGATGGATATTTATATGTATTGTCCGACGAGCGCGAGCTATCAAGACTTTTAACGAGAAAATTTTTAACGGGAGAATTTCAATGAGAATCGTGATGCTGGCACTTCGAATGTATTGTACGTGAGGATAATAAAAAAATATCGCTGCTTTATTATTCAAATAGTTTGATCTTAATCCTTCCTATTATTTTCGAGAGATAAGCTCATCCTGTAAAAAAATAAGTGCACTAAAATCGTCTTATAAGAGTTCTGTTTATAAACAATTACCTAACATTGTCTTATGTACAGAGAAAAAATGTACTATGTTTTAACAAATATTTGATTAAACTTAACATTTACTTACTGATAAATAAATATTTACTAAATAAAAAGAAATGATAGTTAAATCAAATTAATGGTTTTCGTACCAATAAATATATGTTTACATTTAATAAATATTCAGTTAGTATTAATTAAACAAATATTTATTAAAATTTAGTACATTTTTCTCTCAATGTAAGAATTCAATTTGCACACAGTTAATTATTTGCACGTTAAAATCATTTCCTGTAAAATTAAACTAAAAAATTTGTATATTATCATCTAATTTCGAGAATGGAAGTTATGCAATTTTACGGAATAAACCGTCGGTTTCTTTGTTTTATATTCGCTGATAAATAAGAAAGCGTTGATTCTGAAAAGGACAAAGGATAGAAAAATGGAAAAACTAGGAGTTGCACATAGATAGAGACATTCACATATATGATATATATATATATTTTTTTATAGATAATATATTTTTTCGTGCAGTCTATTTTTCCGGTCAAACGATATATTTGCACGGGTGTATAACAAAGGTTCTCCTGTAAACGGACTATAGACTCGTTAACATATCCAACATCGAAGATTACGTCAAACCAGATACAGTTAATAATCCGCAGCCATTCTCACGCCGGTTCGAGTCAAACCTCTTCTTCTATCTCGACAGTGAATTCAAAATAAAATTATAAAAGATACGCACACATAGTGAATCGTTGGTAAATCTGATTATTCTATCGTGATTTATTCGACGCAATCTACTGATCGCGTGTCTTGATCGTGCTGAACGCTGTGTGGTGGATCATATCGCGTAGCATAGGCCGGTATTCATAGTTGATTCCTATTTCAAGACTATATCTTAAGTCTTATATAGTTAACTGTATTAGCATCTTGAATAGTTTTAAGATATTAATACAGTTCTGTGATTATTAATACATTTCGTGATATTTTAAGATTGCACTTAAGACGATTTTAAATATAAGAATCGACTACGAATACCGGCAATAAAAAAAAACTAGTATTTCTCTTTTTACAAAATATTGGGAGTGGTAGCTTTGTCAATAATTTTTTGTCTCTCTATGCTATAGATAATGCGATAGAGTTACGTTAACGAAGGAAGGACACTCGTGAGAATATATTATAACGGATATAATGAAACGATACTTGTCTAATCCCGCTTAATATTTCTAGGACTACGATTATTTCATCTCGATTCGCGAGTCCACGCGTGTTAAAACCGATGGAGTCCTCGTAAATGCTCTTTAAATGCCACCTTAAACATTCCTTAGAAAAATTTAATACTGAAAGTATGAATTAATTACTTGATTATTAAAAGCACTGTTGTTCTTAACAACAGTGCTTTTAATAATCAAAATAAGTAATTTTCAGTATTAAGTTGGACTTTTGTAAAGAATGGTGCAGGATTCGATGCAGAATCGTTTCTTCGTGGTCACTCACGAATAAAAAATGCAAATTAACTTAACCACAGAAATTAATTAAAACGCAAATGTTGAAAGCAGTTTGCTACTTTGACGATTACAAAGAACCTTGCTTATTTTTAACTCCTCATCTGTATAAGTAATGAATCGTATACTGATGGATAAAGTAATGAATAGATTACAGGATATCCGTTGAAATAATGACAGAATCAGCAAATCACCTAAGACAACCAATAAATATAAATAAAAGTTGCTTTTTTAAAAAAATAACTAGAGTAAGACGGTAAGACAATTCTGAATATAGTACAATTCAAAACGAAATAAAATTCGAATCAAACTTTGGAGGTTCAAGTTGGTAACCTTGATCATTACTGAAGGAGGTACGAAACAGGAAAAAATCAAACTTGAACTTCAAGAATTGGATTCAAATCTTATCTCATTCAGGATTGTACCATGTTCGAAATTACCACCGTATTCTATATGTTTCATTTATATATCATTTGATTCATTATTCGTTATTTTATTCATAAAAATATTACGACACAGTTATAAAAAAATAAACGAACTTTATATTTTAAGTTGAAATGTACAAATGTGTCCAATGTTTCAATATATCTCGGAACGACATGAAAAGAACGTCTATGGAATATTTTGATCCTCTAACATAATACTTCATTTTAGTCGAGCTTCGTTATTAGGATACAAAGAATCCACATAAAAATGAGCAAAGTTCTTTGTAAGATCCGATCGAGATTAGTACCGTACTTACTTTTATCGCTCGTACGATTTTAACGCGCAGTAAGCTCACGCGAACCGACTCTTCTCCCTGATCGTGACGTTCGTTCGCGGACAGAGGAAGGGTTCGCTTTGTCTATTTATTTATATGCTTGTGGGTTGCCTACGACACGGCGAGGGAAAGTGCGTATCTCGAATCATCGCGTCACGAATTACGTTAAATCACACATCTTGTTTGTTTTATATACTTAATACTGGAACGTTCATTCAAATGCTTAGATTTTATAGGCTTTAATTTGCTGTCGCGACGCAATATGGCACTTGGATTACGCGTGTACATTCATTGTTTGTAGGTACTTGCTGCTCTTCTCTGGACTATCGCTGTTAACGAGACAACTCGAAGAGCTAAGCGAACGTAGGAGGTATATCACAATATCTCTTATTTATTCTCAAATATAAACTGTTATTTGCCAGTTACTTCATGTTCGTCGTTAATTTAATAACGCGATAATATGAATTAAAATCAAAAGACAAGCAAACGGCTCGTTATCAAGAGTTAATTATAATTACAAACGTCAGCTTAAAAAAACAAATTAAAATGTTTTATATTTTAGCTTTGTATTTTATATATTTTTTAAAATTAAAATGTACGTAATTGGAAACAGCAGTATAAACTCCACGATTTTATTTTCTAAAAGCTACTGCTTCCTCTATATCGTAAATGCGATATACTTCCTTCATCCACTCGTTCCTCCAATCGCAAACGAGCGATTCGCAAAACCGATGCGCGTGAATAATTTCCACGCCCAACACGATATACCGTCGGTGTTATTTCTTGATATAAAAAATTATTCGGAGTGATGTTGTCGCGCGAAACTTGGGAGGAGCTCGCGATTAAGCGTCCGCGATGATCCCAGGCAGTTTAGTGGAATGAAATTGGTTTTACTTTCTCTCTTTTCTCGCTTCCTCGCTAATCCTTGGTTCGCTTTTGCGCGAATGCGGGTACGAACGATTAATTAGCTCCGATTACACGGAGATAAAGTGGATCTCGACTTTTGCAACCAAGCGACGAAGCGATATTTTTCACCCTGCAACGCGGTAATAGTGAATAAGTCGCTTGTTACGAAGCTTTTTCTTTTTTGAGTCGCGACACTGACCACTTCGTCCTATAAAAGTAAAAATGCCCGATCAAAGCAATAAAGGGATATTGGATCTCGAGATGCCGGAGTAGATACGCGGCGGATCAGATACGCAGCTAAGAGGAAATAATCTCTATCTTCAAACTGAGAAAATAGCTAGGAAGAACGAAACGGAAACAATTTCTGTCTCTAGAAGTGCTTTGCGCGTTATCGAAGCCGCGATGGTTATCGCGAAAAATGACGCTTCGGAAAAATCCTTGCGTAATGGTAACAATTCTCGTTATTAATACCCATCCTTAACGGTACAATGAAAGAAATTAAAACTGAAGATTAAAAATATGGGACGATTAAAATAAATAGATTATTAGAAAAATTGTTAGAAAAATTATTGAAATTATTAAAAGAATTAATTATTAGAAAAATAGGGAAACAAAAATGAATACTTGCAATTCCTTTCAATTAGCGATATTTAACACAGTTACTACAAAAATGACTTACTACCCAAAATATACAAATTAATCGCTTTTAGCAGAACATTTAATTTGCAACTGTTGGAGTTGAAGGTTTCTTCGCCGAGATAGGGCTATTTCTCTGAAAGTACAATCCAATTAGCACCACGAAAACAACAGTTTCAACAGTTACAAAATAAACATTGTGCTGAAAGCGTCCGTTAATGTAAACAATACGAATAAAACTGACAGACAATTTTCATATATAAGCAAAACTGAAATCTAATAGATAAATAAAAGACGAAGATAAATGCACACGGGAGATTTTTTCGTCGCGCCGCGACTTCCCGTTTGTCCTTCCTCACATTCTATAACTGAAACAAAGAATTTAAATAAAATAAAACTTACCGAAAATTATTAAGTATATCAAAACAGACTCGAAGCTTCGATCTTTGCGGCTCTACCCGGCCGCGAGTAACGCCCGAAAGCAGGATTCCAGATACGAGCGTATCAGAGTCCTACGGTGTTTCCTTAAGAAGTTTGTTACACGCTGTTTTTTTTGTTTCTTTTCATTTTTTTTTCTCTTTCTCTTATTTACGCTAATCTCTACATGACGGAACATCGTTTGACGTTGTACCTATTATCTTGGTCCACATTGTTGATGCTGAGTACCTTGAGGAGCTTCTCAGTATCCTTGAAGCCGTGCCTGCCGCGCTGCTGCTGTTTCATCAGCATCATCGTCGCCGACGCCGTTTTTTTCTTCTTCTTCTTCTTACGCTTGGTCTGCGGCAACGTCAGTTCTAGCATCTGCTCGAGCCGCAGGCGAATAGGCCAACCGGCGTTACCGTCCTCGGTGTCGCGATGATAGGTGTAGCTCGACGTGTTAGGCTCCTGCTGATCCCGGTGCTCCCACCACCACGGGTTCTTGCACGTCTGCTGATCGCGTTGCGGCTCCTGATAACCGTCCTCCTCGGCCATCGGTCGTCTCGGCTGCACGAAGGAGTCGTGAACGCGAACCGGTCGTGCCAGGGAGGATCTTTTCTTGACTGGCGTCAGGTGCGCGGACTGATGCCTCATCAAGGATTTGCTCAGACTGCCTCTCGTGCTCCGAATTCTCCTGAGTTCGTCGGGAGACATCGGTGCCTCCTCGTCGAGATACAACTCCGCACTCGAGGCCGGTAGATGATAATTACCGCGAATCCGATGACTGACGGCGACGGCCTCGCCGTCGTTTTTGCCGTTATTGTTGTTACTGTAATTATTATTGTTGTTCCCGCTGCCGCTGGGGTTGCTGTTGTCCACGTGACGACACTGTTCGGCGCATTGCAAGCAATCGTAATACTTTTCGGCGACGTGACGACGCATCGAGAAACGATCACGCATATCGGTGCAACGTCGACGTTCGTTGCTCACAATGACGCTACCGCCGCGTACGACTTGATGATGATAAGGCTGTCGTCACACCTCCTGCAGATATTTGAGAGGGCAGAGAATTTCCTTGTAGAGAACATCGCCCTCCTTGCCCGTATGATCGGCGGAACGCACGTCCGCTGCGCATCTTACCATCGCCACCCCGTCCATCTCTTCGCCCACTTGGATCACGATCTACATATATACATATATACATTGTGTAACGAAACGAAAAGATTGAACTTTTGCGTTCGCTCTCTCGAAGTAGGATAGGGCGGGGCTATTCCGTCAGTTTCAAACTTAAAGTAATACGGCGGTAAACAGTATCTCTTTGCAGTATCGTGATTACAATTACTTTATACAATCATGATTGCTTCTTGAGAGTACAAGCATGACTTTAAATGTTCAATATGTGCTGTTCAGAAAGGTAAACATTGTCGCAAGAAATGAACAAAAAGGCTCTGCTCTACCCTATAAAAATTCTTTTAGATGTAAAAATTTAATAAACATTGACACGAGTAAAACTAAGGCAACGTGAGTTGAAAATCTGATGTCGGTTATTTTTCTTTTCAAAATACTTCACGGATCGTTTCAAACCATATTTTTAATATCATATAACTCACATAAATACCTGATCTCGTAGCAGAGTTTGATCAGCCAGCTGCAAGTTGCGTGTGACCTGAAGAGTCCTTTGACCAGATTCCACCCGCATAACGTACGCACTTGGAAAATAACCAATACGGCCACCAAGACATTTGCCTTTCCACCAGTCTTTCTCAGATTTGTCGATCACCGTGATTTTGTAACCGGCCCTGTAATTACAAAGCGCGCGTACATAAACCAACACTCCACGCAATTAAACGCACGAATGGTATCGAACATTAATTAGAGCGTGTATTAAATTAGTTGTAATTTGCGATATACGAGCATGAGAAAAGAGAGTAATATAAACGAAATAATTATTCTTGCGTAATAAATCATGATATATATTTATTACGAAAGCAAAATGTAACGCAGATCGCATTTTTCTGGTATTTTAATCTTTAATTTTAATCTTTAAGGCATTCGCAGAAAAGGGTGTTACAAATTGAAAGGTCTGCTTTTGTTATGTTCGGAAAAAGTAAAACAGATATCATTATTCTTATAGTTTTTGAAATGAAAAATCTGATGGTGCTAGTTAAAATTACGTCACATGATGGGAGTAAATAAAAAATTCAATTTAAATCGAGAAAAAAACTTGGCGTTGCAGTCATTCATAAGACAGATTACCACGCTACATGTCCTAGGGAGAAATAAAAAACCGGATCGATGCGACGTCAATTAAACGTTGATAGACGTCTAAGTGACATCTAAGTGATATCTAATTGATGTCTAATCGACGTCAATCTGATTTTTATTTCTCCATATCGGTATTACACAAATAATATACTATCTTCATGTTTTGACATTAAAAATATAAAATATTTTATAAAAATGCTATACTTAATAGCAAAAATATAACAGCTGTACTCTTCTAAGAATATATGTATTTTTTTTGAGATCGTAAAACTTCTGATCATTTAATTAAAATGTAATATCTATAACATTATATATATTAATAAGAATTATCAATAAAAATTATGTCCTAAAAATTTTATTTTATAAAATACCTACATTTAATGCACACACACATAAGAAAATTATATTTTCTCCTTCGAGAACCCTGGATCATCTTTTATTAAAAAGTAAATTTAAGTGCTTATAATTGAAAAACTAACTTCAAGTGATTATAATTAAAAAACTAACTTCAAGTGGTTATAATTAAAAAACTATTATACTCCCTTGACATTTTGGTATTAGATTTTCGTTTCAAAATGATCGGAAATCTGTCCTTAAGCATTATTACGGTCTTTACTGAACACTCTGTCATCTGTTTCAAATATCAATGAATCGTCTATGTTAGCCTATTTAATACGCAAGATGAGCCGCTTATACATATAAAGGTAATTACATATTCGATTTTATTTAATGTCATTATGACGTCGATATTATTATTCCTTGCCACTTCGTTCCATTGCTGTTGCATAAATATAAAATTGAAACTTCGCGCCCCAAATCGCGCGGGAAGATAGCGTCGCTATGAAGTTAGCTGCGTATGCAAGTCACGTTCCCTATTTCAAGCTGACTAGCCTCGTATCGGCGCGGCGCGGCGCAGTGGCATATAATATTCGGAACAATTGAAACACAACTGCTTCGTTACGGAAATCGTAAACAATCGCTGTATCGTTATCGGTGAACTATGAAAATATCGCTTTCCTGGAAAATCTTGAGAAATATTCACTGGCCCGCGCGTCGCCCTGTTTGCCCACTCGGGGCCGGCGGGAGTGGGGGTAAGATGATTTGGCAGTATGGAGTTACGTTGCCCGCTGTCAATCGTCCAGATACTCCGGATTCAATCGGCGTTTCTTCGCGTTTTCTCGCAGTTTATTCGCACGAGAACGGGTCTTGCGAGTGTCGGCCTTGTCGGAATTGTCGGATTGAGTGACGGATGATGGTTTCGAATTGTGAGTTGTGCGTGATGTTGAACGTACGCGTATGTGTCTGATGCCGGTAGTCCATCTATCCGTCCGCTTTCAATCTGTTCGGATTTGTAAGCGTATCTAGAGGAAAAGGAAATATGGAGGAGAAAAGCAGAATCTACCGACAGAGGTAATTTCGATTTCGAAATTATAGGATAACGGTCGGTGAGTAGCGTGCCCGTTAATATTTGCTTGACGTTTGAATTTTCCGTTGACAGTGACGTACTTTGGGCTCGCAAATGTATACATAAGTTGATTTACGAGATTCTCGTAGTGGTGAGTATCTAATTAGATGCGAGATCTACCCCGTCTGACGAAAAATCCGCCGTTGAACATAGTTAGCTGTATTTAGAGGGACAGATTCATCAAGTGAACTCCGCGCGACCATCGAAGTTATTGAATAAAATTATATCGCGTCATATACAGGGTGATTCGAAATTCCAGCGTTCGGAGTACAGGACATGATACTTTATGCTACAATAAATAACTTTTTCCTTCAACAAAATTGCGTCCTTGATTGCGTCCGATAAATAATTTTTGCGCTTATTTGTTAACTTCAACCTGCAAAAACTACTTAATTGGACATTTTGTTAAAGGAAAAAGTTGTTTTTTGTGCTAAAACGAACAAATTTTTCCCGTAGTAAAATTACATTCGATAAATAATTTTTACGTTTACTCGTGTAACTGCAAAAACTACTTGTCAGACGCAATTTTGCAAAAGGAAAAAGTTGTTTCTTTTAGCATAAAGTATCATGTCCTGTACTCCGAATGCGGGAATTTCGGATCACCCTGTATCACATGGCAATTTCGTCGAATGAAATCCTACCGCTGGATAAAGAATATCGCGTCGGTAATATGGATTATTTTTGTGATTTGGAACGCTGTAGAAGATAACTGATGATTATAGTGATCTAATCGAGATTGCGTAATCGTATTATTTATTAATCTCGCTAGTACATTAAAATGTACATTAAATATACATACATTAAAATGCAGCGAACAAATAAATGAATCGTGAAAGTGCGCGAATGAATCATCAGTGCCATTTCAAACAATGGCTGGTATTCATAGTCCGTTCTTATTTCAAGATTGACATCTTAAGACTGTATTTAAGACGGTCTTCAATATAAGAATCGACTATGAATACCGCTTAATGAATAATCTTTAATGATAAATCAGTATATACTAATTATTAATTTTATGAAACTATTTTTAGACTAAAAGGATAACTAGAAAAGGAATAGCGGAGTAGCAGAGAAGATAAGGAGTGAAAAAGCAGCCGGCAGTGCATCGATTGGTAAGTCAATTAATTTATTATTTACGTTATCAATGTCGCGTCATTCGCAATATCTTTCGTTGTTGCATGCAAGAATTTTAATAATGGAATTACGAATATTTGCGTGCGAAAGTGTTTAAGGTATCTACATTGTTATAATTACTCTTAAATTATATTTTTTTAAATTATAATTGCACAAATTACTTGTAAAATAAACTAAATATTTCAAATGATTTGAATAAATCTAATATTAATTATATATAATATTTGAGTATATATATATTGTATATAAAGAAAAAAAATAGAAAAATTTAACGTAAAAAAATATGTAAAAATATATAATAAAATATAAAAAGATACAAAAAAATGTATAAAATATTATATATAAATATACAAAAAAACGATTCTTATTTCAAGTATACTTTATGCATCTTTTTGAGATAAAAGTGTTCATGTTTATAACTGTTAGATTGTTAATGTGAGGGCTTATAAAAAGGGATGATGAGGAAACGCTAGTTTTTTTCCATGCTACACGAGACAAGTTCTTACTTAAGATCTAGCTCGTCTGGATGTCGTGCCTCGAAGTTGTATAGAACAACGTAGAGATTATTCGGTGGCAGAACACGCTTGCCGGGTGGATTCAAATGGTTTTGATTGTTGGTGTGTGGTGACGGGCACGGCGATGTGCTCGCCGATGAGTATGACTTCTCATTATCGTCCGGTAGCTCCATACTGGACATCCGAATGGCGTTTCGTACATGTTTGTGCATTCCGTGACTCTGACCTGGGCTGCATGGCGCTGGAAATAACATTTGCACGCGAACCTGCGGCTCGTTATTATTGTTCGAAGACTAATTAGACTGCCACATGTAAAATGACAATTTCGCGCTTTCATGTAAAATCGAATTAAGTTCTTAAATACATTCTATATCAGTTTCTTTTGAAGCAAGCAATTGCAGAGTTTATCTAGATAAAACGCGATTTTTATAAAAGGAAAATTGTTTGCATATAAAAACTTATATATATCTTAAATTCATTAAAATTTATTTTGTTTTTGATATCTTTTCTCTCTACATGTATCAGATTTATATATTACGAATTACTATTTATATTACTATAAGGTTACGTTTACCGATTTGCAAGTTATAAAATAATATGTAAATGTTTTAGTATTTTGCATTTTATTAATATTGTTTCGTGAAAAATTTAAATTCTTCTTTTAAAATTTAAATCCGAGAATTAAAATATAAATTTACAAAAACACTTACACGCGATAATTGAGAACGAAAAAAATTGATTAACTCTTTCGTAACTCAAATATTTTTCCGTAACTAAATTCTTAAGACATTCAAGTTTAACTAAACGATCTTTTAAACAGTTTTATCGGAAGATCTCTTGTAAAATCAGCTATTTTACATGCACCAGTTTAATATTACACATCGCGATATTACGTTTGCGGTTACTTACACAGCCTGTTGATACTGCCGCTGTCAGAATGTCGGGGCGGTGTGGTTTCTCTTGTACCCGCGGCATAATAATCCCGTGGACGACGCACGTGCGCAGTGCCTTCCGGAGAGTCCAGACTGAGGCTCTTCATCCGCAGATTCAGTCTCTCACGTCTACGTTGCGGACTATGCGGTGCTTGGTTTTTCATAATTATCGGTTAGAAACGTGTTAGCCACAGTAAAAGTTGCATTTTCCACGCTGACATCGAAAATTAGACATAATAAATCGCGACTGATAAAAGAAATCTCTGAAATTATGAAAATCTAAGCCGTTCCGATGTATGTCTTCTTCTAATGAAAAATTTGAATTTGTTTTATAGATTGTTTTCAAGATGAATTGACGAAAAATTAAAGATATATTTCTTTTTAACAAATTTAATAATTACATTTTATATTAAAGATAAGTAGCCTAACATAAAAATAATCTTCAAATTGATTTAGTAATGTTAAATTCCAAATCTGAATATTCAATTTCAATTTGAATATTTATTCAGTTTTTTGTCTTTCAATAAAATTTATTTTAGAACTTTCAATCGTGACTCTTTAATGACTACTGATAAAAAATTACGGAAAGAAGTAATGAATAATCGATGAAATTTCTATAATTAGTTGAACGATAGATAATTCTATTTTTACAAATAAAATTCGTTTTTTACAAATAAAATTCGTGAAGGTATCTATCTTGAAAGAGATAATCGATCGTCAGCGTCGAATATGGAAATATCGGCTGCACGAGCAAGCAGAGCAAGCAATTTTTTTACAAATGCACTCTAATTACTTAATATAATTTATATACTGAAATAAAAAGCTTACAGGCAGCACAATTATAACGGGACACGACTCGCAACAAAATATGAAAAATATCAAAATTGCGGAAAATAAGACTTTTATTTACAATATTTACATATGTGCTTTCGGAAAAAATTCGCAAATAATATTCTCGATGTGCGCGCGTAAAATAATAATTCTCTGCATAACAAACCCTTTAGTTCTACTATTCTAAGTAATGTATTTTCAATCTTCTTCTCCTAATTACGTATTTCGATGGCACAAGTGTTGTATTGTAGAACGATAAATTATAACAAGAAAAACTGCAATACTCAATACAAAGATTTAACTGACGAGTCTTTTGAAGCAGAAAAAAACGAGCTTTTCTCTCGCAATGAATTCAGAGCATCGTTACATAAAGGCGTTACAACGTCTCTCTAAGCTTATTGTTAAATATTTACTTTCATCGCACTACCACCGATAAAAGCACGTTTCTAAAATTTTATAACACGGAGCTACATGGTCAACTGTCCTAAGATTGTTTTCGTTTTTAACTCCATACACTGTACACTATGAAATAGAAATAAACGAAAGAGAAAATGTCGAGCGATTAAGCCGCGTATTGGTGATAGAAATAAACACGAAACAAATCCCATTTCGTTTACGATAATAAAAGAGCCCCATATACAGTGGAGCCGATAAAATAGCCTCGCTATCAGCGTAAAAAGCGATAGTGGTCGTGTTATGTCGATTTAAATCGACAGCAAAGCGCAAATTGTCTTCCGCAAATTGTATTTACATACATATATGTAACGAATCACAAGCTGCGATTGGTTTTCTATTCACTCAAGCAATAAATCCGCTTTTGCGATTTAATATTTGTTACAGTCAATATCTACGAACATACAGTTATTGAAACGTATTTTTGAAAAATTTTCTATGAAAAAGCAAGATTTTTCTTCTTCAATCTAATTTTTTAAAATTCGCATTTAAAAATCATTTGTACTGTCTAAATTTCTTGGAGTGAAATCTTAAGAGATTAATCAAAAAGAGTGAAAATACTGCCATTCTTGAAAAAGAGTAAAAATATTTGCACTCGAATAAAAGTAGCAGATTGTCACTCTTTTGGAGTGAGATTCATTTCGAAGGAAAGAAATCTTACTCTCTCTCCTTTTAAAGAAATGAGATTTCATTCCTTTCGAGTGAATTTCACTTCAAAAAAAAGGATGAAGATCTGCCACTCTTATTCAAGAGTGCAAATATTTTCACCTCTTTTTTAATAGTGATAGTATTTTCACTCTTTTGGAGTGAGATTTCACTCCAAGAAATTTAAAGAGCATGTTAAAAAAAAATAACAAGAACGAAAAGTAGGAAGAAGATCCTAATTAAATCGATTGAAATCTCTTGAAATGATAATTTAATAATCCGCGAATAGAAATATAATAATTCCATAAGCTTTCTTTATTCTAATGTTCCTGCAGACAAATTCTTCTGTATCTTAATTTACATTTTATGCATATTATATTTCCAAAATGGTTTACATTTCAAAACAGTCAGTATATCAAACTGAAACTTTTATTCAACTTATATTTTAATTCAGAACGATAACTTTTGGAACAGTGCTCTCCCGTTAAACAATCCTAAGCATGATGGATCGTCGCAAATGATCATTGCAATGTCGAATGGATGTGTGTGTTTGTGTGTGTGTGTGTGTGTGTTGTGGGGGTGGTGGTGTGTGTGGGGGTTGGAGTGGGGTGGGAGGCTTGATAGATAAATAGGCAAACACACTTCGTGATGGGCGAATCAGGTTCAATTTAAAAGCGTGTATTTGCGCTCTTCTCGCCAATCTTGCGTGATCCTACACTCTTTCTGTATATTCTGGAAATATCCCATTGTATTTTTCCGCCTCTTCTTCGTGCAGCTAGCTAATTACTTCGGGGAAGTAAATTTCCAATGATCATGCATTCGTGATGAGTTCGATTCGCGTGAGGAACCTACTTTTCGATCGTTCTGGATATAATATATAGCGGTCTATTATATGTATAGAGGCGGATCGATACACTCGAGAATCAACAGCCACGTTTGCGCATCTGTCCGATATTCGCTGTCTCTGTGGTCATCCATTAGCGTCTATTAATCAACAAGCGCGAAATATCTCTTCAAACATCACGAAATGTAGTCAAGGATAGTTAATTAACGTATAGATGACATTATTTATTGTATAATATACAATACGGATTAAATATGTTTTAATAGACATATCGAACTGTCCCTTGGATATTTTTAAATATCCTGAAACATTCTAGACTTTTTAATATTTAATAATACTGCTATTATACATAGCCGTGAATCGCGCACAGATATAACATAAAATATTCATTATATCCTCTTCTCTCTCGTATAATAGTCCCTCATGTATAATAATTTACATGGCAGTTAACGAACGTTTAATGCTTGTTTCTACTAACGTAGATTAATTTTTAATGTCAGTTCGACATACTCTCAATGTTTTTCTAATGCTCATTTCTACTAATTAGAATTAGTCTTAGTAGAATTAATCTTAATCTTAGTTTAACTCACATTTTCTATCTTCTTCTAGTTCTAAGAATTAGAAAAAGATAAAAAGTACATAAAGAGATTAAAGTTAATCTACATTGAGAAATGGATATAATTCTTATAACTCTGTAGAAAAAGATGAAGAGAATTGAACCGAGATTAATCTATATTGATGGAAACGAGCATAAAAATTCAGGGATTATCGGGATATATTTAGATATTCGATGGATATCCAACAATGTCCATTAAATATATGTTCTTCTCGTACGGAGTGGTGGGAAGAAAATCGGGCAACGCGAGTCGTACAAACGAATAAATAAAATCGATAGTGCTCGAGCGGAAAGAAAAATGACGAGACCGGCGACGCCGCGGTGTCCTCGGGATCCTTTCCAAAAGAATTTGTATCCACGGATGTACTCGCGCAAATGCGTCATTCGACCGAGGCGACGCGATGCAACGCGATGCGACGCACCGTCATCGTTTTTTATTGGCGCCGCGTTGTGCTTGCACGTCCATCTCGGGTGTCCTTAGCGAAGCCGATGTCGAAGGCGGCGATTCCTGCGACATTAACACCAGAGGCTGCCCGAAGGGTCGCGTGCCGGAAGTGGATCCACCGCTGCCGCGCCCTGATCAATCAAATTTTAATAACGATCACAGCGATCATGCGACATTCCGATCTCTTCCGGTAGAAGTCAGTTTGTCTCTGAGTCACTCTTCATTCGATTTCTCAGTTGATCTCTCAGTCTCAAGATTGTTTAGGGTTATGGAATCGTTAAACTCGCACAAGTTCTCGTTAATGATTCACGTTAAGCTAGCACAGGCTAGAAATCCTACTGTTACTGATGTTCTTCGGGGGGGGGGGGATTAGTTGATATTCGGCGATATTCTTTTCTCGTTAGTTGCTCCTTGTGTTAACCTCCGTAATTTAGGTTTTTTATGTGTATCAATGTTCTTATTATGATATTATAATTTCGTTTCGCAAATGTCTACTGTTGTAAAAAATTTGCGGCTATAAACGAAAAGAAAGGGAATGGAAGCAATAATTAAATGATCGAAAAAGTCTCAAACATATAATAAACACTGTAATTAACTTAATCACTATATAGCTATTATCGTTATTATTTATTAATATCTACTTATTATGTTGTATATATACATTTAATGTGTTTCAATTATTACGGTTACTAATACCGTCATCATCAGTCGTTATTATTATTATAGATATTATATATGACAGAAAGCTAATGAGGGGTGATTTGGGATGGGGACTTGATAAGCCGTCCGCGATGAAAGTCAAGAGGGCAATAAGCGATAAAATATTTCTCTCGTCGTCGAGGAACACCCACGACGACAAAAATCAGCCCAAAAATTCTGATTTATCATCGTTATTCTTGAAACGAGAAGTTCTTTAACACTGAGCATGTTTGAAACGAAAACAGTAAATTGCACAGTTTATTGTTAGAAGAATTAAATATAATAAAACTGTTTGTTCGTTTGATGGATCAATACACTTGCACATATTTTATATATAAAATTATTAGCGATAAAATGGCTATCATATCTTAAACATCTAGAAATAATTTATCAAAATTATATAAAAAACGTTTCATGTTATACAGGGTGTTTCCAAATTAAATGGCAAAACTTCGGGAGCGTGTAGAGGAGTAAAAAACTAAGAAAAAAAGTCCTATAGACATATGCTCGTTTTTGCTCC
>NW_017257697.1:546827-565670 GCF_001594055.1 Mycetomoellerius zeteki | reverse complement strand
AGTGCCTGGCTGCTACAAGAGCCGTGTTTGACAGATGCAATGCTTGTATTGCTGCAAGAGGTGCACATTTCGAACAAAATCTTCATTAAAAAGTTTATAAATAAAATAATTAAAATAATAAATTAAATATATTTTTTTCTTTTTTCGTGATTTCCTGCGAAACAAAGCAAAAAGGAGCATATGTCTATAGGACTTTTTTTCTTAGTTTTTTACTCCTCTACACGCTCCCGAAGTTTTGCCATTTAATTTGGAAACACCCTGTATATAATATACAGTTGTATATAATATACAACATATATAATACAATTTCTTGTATTAATTATACTGTCGTATATGTAATTTAAAGATCATTATAATTATTATGTAAATAATAATAATAATAAAACAGATAAAAATACAAAAGATAGAACATGTGATTGGGCAGATGGCATTTATCGTCCTGGGTGTGACAAATGTAACAAATATAACGTCGTATCGCTACAGATAATCTTTTCGATGTAACGTAATGACATAGTGTTAAATAATATCAACAATGACGTCAGCGACTTACCTCTAAAAATCGATCAAATTAATCTTAATGATAAGCAGAATACAGAATAGAAGAAGAAAGAAGCAGCAATAGAAGAAGAAATAAGTGTAGCAGAAGGAGAAGAAGAAGAAATGAGTGTACACATTAAAGAATCGATAGATTACGAATTTTACGAGTCATGTCCCTGAAGAAGACGAGCGACTTTACATAAACACATGAATGACTACAGACCTTGGAACTGACAGTACTGGAGCACAAACGACATTAAACACGCACACACATACACGTGCTCTTAAAAAGAAATAATACATAAATTCAATTACATAACAGCAACTTAACTAGCAGTCGAGAAGATAGGAATATGAGATAGAATTTTGATTTTACGTTTGACTTATACAATTCTTGTTTTGATAACATTTTCACATATGAATAACTAAAAAGATAAGTGTATATAGTGCTTATCTTATTAAATTCAGTTTATACTTCTATCTTCTTTTTTGTGTGAGTATAGGAATATAATAACTACGATACTACAAAAAAATAAAAATAATAATTAAAAAGTTACTTATCTTCTTTACAATTCAATAAGGGAGACTATTCAGTTTACTGAATTAAAATAAAAATTAGGGAATATTATACAGAATTATACAGAAAAAATTATGGATATAATTCGTATTGATATTAAATATCGATACGAATTTGCAATTAGGTTACATAAAGTAAGATACACATTCAAGAAATATGTTGCTCCAGTACTACGTCGGCAGAGAGATATGTCCTCCAATAACTGAGACATGTTTCAGCTTCGGAAGCGTATCTATTGTTAAAACTGAACTATAGCTTTGAATATCGAATTCCATGAATTTTTCCCAATGACGGATTACAGCATTCAAAGAGCGAGATTCCTATTCAAGAAATGCTCCTATACAAAAAATTCCACCCCATCAGATAAGAAGTTTGAGAAAAAAACCAATACCATGTATTTTTAATAATTTAATAAAATTCAATAGTTTAATAACGTTATAAAAATAATATAAAGTGATGAAATTCTGGAACATGAGATTCGAGCTTCTTGGTCTCGAGATCCCGGCGAATGTCGCGCATGTAATCTGCCATTGTACGTGGGAAAATTTTCGGGGTTCCGACGTACGTTCCAAGGTCGGCAGGAATTCTTGGTGGTGCGCCTTACCAGAGGTAGACGAGGAACAGGGATGGGAGGAAGCCCTCGCTGACGAAGGTGCTGCACCGGAAGGGGGGTGTTCTGCTGTGGGAGGCGTAGGTGGTGAGTTTGTCGAATTTCCACGGATCTCGCCTGCCTGCTTCAGCACCTGGTATATGGCGTCCACGTCTGCCCATACGGGATAAAGAGACACAGCAATGCAAAAGCGCAACGAACGGACTATTCGTGGTTTTTTGAATCGCGCGCTCAGCCAAGTGCTCAATTTCCTCACATTGATCTGTCTTCTTCTTCCCTTTTTTCGTTGATAAATGAGATGACGCGCGATAAACGATATAGCGGCTTTGGCAACAGCACGAACGAACGAATAATCTTCACGAGTTAAATCGTAGTGTAGAGAGATGCTCCATAGAAAATAATGAGTCTTCTTTTCCAAATGATTCAACAGCTTCAATAAAATCTTAATTTGATGTTTATCATTAATATTTCATGGTAAAATTTTGAGCTATCCAATTAGTGTTATCCAATTAAATTTTTGTAAAGAAAAACAAGTTTTAGTCCATAATAAGGAATGTTATTGACTATATCAAATCCAACTTTGTAGACGAGCATTTTACTCTTTCACTACTTTTTAATACGCAACAGTTACACAGTTTCAGCGAATGAATGGAATTGTATGTAGAATAAGTCTTCAAATATTTTTTGGAAAAATTTTTAGATTAAAAAGCTGAAAAATACAATTCATATTCTATTAAAAATTACTCGATAAACAATTCTCTGTTATATAGGAACGTTATATAATTAATTTATTTTAATGAATTTTATTTTTCAAGAGTTCCACCGTTCTTTCTTCTAAATCCATTCACTCGTCACTACACGCAGAACACGACAAAGAGAAATTGCAAAAAAAGTCCTTTCGCGTTGGCTGTATTTCCGAATGGATTTCTAACAATTTTGAACTACCCGTCATGCATGAAGGGAAACCCGACGTTTTCCCGCAGAACAGGGAAAAAACAAAAAGATCCCCCTGATCCAATCGGCGAGAGATAACAGGCTTATCGAGAAATCGACCGGTTCCCTTCGTTCACCGATGAAATGTCCTCGACAATGAGAGAGCTGTCGTGTCGCTGATGGCGGGGAGAAAGGAGGGAAGAAAACGCGTCGTGGATCTCGTGTATCTAATTTGTACTCACTGTGCTCGGATGATGCTGGCACCTCGTCGGTGGTTACTTGCGTCTTTTGTCGCCGTAAAAGCGGTATACCACCGCCCTTCTTCGGCGCCAAGCTCGGGCACAACACTGGTTGCACCATGTTGATGCAGTCCGTGTGCGCGTTTGCTTTGCAACCGCGACACCGGACACCCTGGCGGCTGTGGCCACGCAGCACCTGGCCGCACGCGTCGCACGGTGTAATCTTACGGTACGTGTACTCGCGCCAAGTATGCCCACCCTCGGACTCAAGGCTCTTCCTGTGAAAGCAATCTTCCTTGTTCACGGGTTTCTCGGGTTTCGCGAAAATAGATGTGCGCGTGCTCCCTTGCGATCGTGCGATTATTATCGCTTCATACGTGTTCTTGCGAGGAAGAGTGCATTAAATTAAATAAAAAACTTATAATTTTTTACTCAAAAATTGAATTCAAAGTTAATCCTCTGTCTGTCTGGATTTTTTTTTGACACAAGCGAAATTTCACTCTCAAAGGACTAATTATATGGAAAAAGTGATTTTAAATTAGCTCAGACCGTGATATTTTGTAGTGTATGTTGATCAAAAGTTTCTGTAAACCCAACCATCAAAAATAGATAGATTTTGCTGTAACCACCATTTGAAAATTGTTATTTTTAGTTTAATCGGACCGAAGAGTATCTTTATCGATAGTACACAGCTTGTTTTTTTAACTGTATAGGCATGCATATACATAACTGTGTCGTATGTCCATACGTAATGTCAAATATACGAATGAAATAACCATCGACACAGACATACACACATAGGATAAAAATACTAGTTGTGGATCACTTTTTAAAAAAAATTTATATCTTTATCCAGAACAATATAGGACAATTAATAAAATATTTAATGGTTATGATTGATCATAAAGATTACATTATGAATAATTTTATTTTATTTCATTACCGTTTTATATGTTTTAATTTAAATTAAGTAAAATAATGACAATTAGATCTCATGTAGTAATTGCGGATCAATTCACTAAGTGTTTTATCCTTTTTAGTGACGTTACTACATCCCGTAAGAATAATAAAAATTGATTTGCGCATGTGTGTGCATATCGTAATATATATAACGAAATTATAATTGATGATCAACATCTAGTTCTAGGGTCTAATTATGGATCGTGATGCATTTTAACATATTCAAGTTTATTTAAAATTAGGCTGACAGTTAAAAATCTATGATAATTAAAATTATGATAAAAATTAATGAAAATTAAACATTTAGCAATAAAAAAACAATTAAATTATGAACTGAATTAGTAACACTTTTTGCATATAGACATGTATACTATTTTATATTCTATTTCGATACTTTTAAAACAAATAAATCTTTTCGGGCATTATTTATAAGATTTGACACGTTTTTGAACATTTTTATAATAAATTTACGCAATAAAAGTATCGTTATAACATAATGATTAAACACCCATTTGACACATTTTTACTGTCAATTGAACATAACGTTGATTTTTTGCATGAGATCTAATGCTATTTACTATCTATTATAAAAACCATAAGGCAATTCTTATGATATTACACTTTGAATGAATTTTTAAAGATACATACGTTGGTTAATCTCGCACATTTAATTAGTCAATGACATCAATAAAATGTGTAGCACTGTATTTAATAAATTAAAATCAATTGACACTTGAAAGAGATAAAATAAATGCTAAAGAATCTTGTAATATGTATCGTTTAATGGAAAATACTATAATTATTTAAATATAAAAAATGATCCGGAACTAGTGCCTCATCCACATCTAGTGCTTTTATTCTATACTGATACGTATACATCTATACCACCTCTCTCCCTACCACCCACTAACAATCAGACATAAACTTTAATATACATACATATGGTTATATGTTACGCGTTTAACTGTATAAATGTTTATACAGCTATAAAAATTTTCAAACGGTGCTGCAGCAAAATTTTTTATGGTTATGTTATGGTTATGTCCATTTTATGGACGGTTTATGTCCATTTCTACCAATGTGTACAATAGATTAACTTTAATTTCGATTTAATTTACGCATTATCCTTTTCTAATTCTTAAAACTAGAAAAAGATAAAAAGTAAGTTAATCTACGTTGATAGAAACGGGTATTTATCAGCATCTCATAAGTTACAAAATATCACAATTTTAGCTAATTTGACTAAAAGCACTATTTTCATATAATCAGTTCTTTCAATCTCAGATTTTAAACTTTATTGAATAAAGATTTTAACATTTGAATTAAAAATTATTTGATAATGTAATAGAGATGTTGGAAAGTCATCTTGAATTTTTTTGAAAGTTTAAAATGGAAAAGAACTTAATTAGAACAAAAAAAGATCCAGATTGCAGACGGAGGGAGCAAAAATATGATTGCAGACGGAAGGTTAATATAGCGATATCGGATATAATACTTCTTTTTTTATTAATTATATATTAAAATTATATATAAATTAAATATAACAAAATTTAAGGTCGGAAGAAAATAAGAACATTCTGTTAACATACAAAGATTTCAACATAGTCTGTTAATGTATCAAAATAAATAATACAAATAATAAGAATAAATCAACTCTCCGATTAAATAGTAAAATTTTATTAAGAGCGATTTCATGTTTCAAGTAAATATCCGTTTTCAAACGTTTTCAAATGACAAATGTAAAGCCATAAATGTCAACTGATGTTCACGAACAATCTGAAACTTACCTGGACATGGCGACGACGGTGGAAACTGCGTGGTACATGGTTGCCTGCTTTCCTCTTTATTAGTCGAGCATTCGCAAAACAGTATCTACGGTTATTCAAAGTCCCTTTCGTCTAACGTCTATGGTTCCCCTAATTGGGAAACTTACAAAGCACACGGAAGTAAAAGCATATATTAACTCAAACGTCTCATCTTGAGAATTCACTTTGACAACAATCGTTCTATAAGTCTGCGAAGGTGCAACAAGAAAAACTTTATTTACTCTATGCTGTTTGTTTTCTAAGATGACGGTGAAGGCGTTTCTATTGCCGGTGAAATGTTTGACAAGTGAATTGTTTGCGAAACACAAATTCAAGTTTTCCTTGTAGAACTTTCGCATTTAATTCAGTTAATACATCGATATTGAATAAGAGTACCTACGATGACTACATTTCTAATTTAACTTTCAAAATTTGTGAGAAAATTTCTAATTTCCTATTAAAATAATGGGTGGAAAAATAATTAAAGACGAATTAAAATCATCTATCTACATCAAGATAAAGCGATGTCTAATCTTTGAAGAGCATTCGTTATTTCATTTATTCATGCATACGTTACGTAGGATTCGCAAAATACTTCTTTTTAAATTATATATATATGTATGTATACATATATACACCCACTGAGAGGTAAGAAGAAAAATTAGAGTAAATTATCTTTTAGCAGTACATCTTTTGAAGTAGAACTTCGAGTTATACAACTATATATCATTTTTACTTATTTTCAATGTTGGCTAATGAAATTTCCAATTTGCGCATCCCACGAATGTATCCCAGCTGCGCTATTCTCTACTGAGCGTCTCGAAACAAAGTTTAGCAAAGAGAAACACGAGACAATCAGTGTCGAATTTACTCGAAAAGCAAAAATGATCCTCTTTCATTTCCGGGATTTGTATCAAAGAGTACATATAGAAAGCAAATATATAGTTCCCGGTATCGCCCGGTGTAGAAAACCATCTCCGTCGCGTGGAAAACTTTGTCGGCGCTTTTTCGCGGCATGCACGTGATGGAAATTGGTATTAGTAGAAAGGAAATAAGTAGCTCACTTGTCGGATAGAGGTGGTGTCGTGGGCGAACTAGTCTTTAGGCTCTTAAACGCTTTCAGCCATTTCAGCTTGGGACTTCCGGTCGAACCGTTTGACATCTTCCGACTGGTCATCCCATCCGGTTGACCAGCTTCGCCTCCTCCGAAAAGTTCCTTCTGTAATTGACAAAAAAAATTATATATATACACATCTTGTATACAACACATTTTCAATAATTAAAAAATATCTGAAATAATATATTTAATTCATGTATATAAATATTTCCGTGATTGTTTTTGTAATAAATAATATGTGGGAAAATTTAGCATTATTTCCATATGAAATATGAAATGCCTTTTTAGTGGTGAAAAATTTTATTTTTTGAAACATAAAATCTACAAAACTCGAATAATTGAAGTTATGAAAAAAAAACGAAAAAATTTAGAATTGGTAAATAGAATTTTACTTTTTATTTAATTTCATTAAATTAGAAAACTTAACGGAATTTTAATTATCACAATAATTAATGTTGGTAACAAACTATAATAAATGAGGTAATACGCTACGCGAAATTTCTAGTAAGTTCGATACCGATTAATGAATTTTACTTTTTATTTAATTTCATTAAATTAGACCTTAACGGAATTTTACTTTGAGTTTTAATTATCATAATAATTAACGTTGGTAATCACAAACAAATTATGAATGAGGTATTTTACGCTGTGCGAAATTTTTAATAAGGAAATATGGGCTCGATATTGATTAATGACTCCACATGCAAAGACGATTTAGAACATTCTGTATAATTCAATAAATTCTGTATAAGTTTACGTTTCGTGAATAAGAGAAAAGTCCATTACCGCTCACACACGGAAACAACATAAACGACGATGATGATTACATGCTTCTTTGCGTATCAATTCGCGTGTTCACGCGTCCCTATGAATGAGTAAGGAACGAGTGCTACATACACGTGACTCAGGGTGAGTTTAATCTATATCCACGTGGGGAGCATTATCCCAACGACTCCTCCGTAGTTATTATATTATATTATATGCTATTTTGTCGATAATCATCGCGTACAAAACATCGAGATTATGTATGTTTTATTCACGCACGATTTAGCGATTTGATGAATATGTCCTTCAATTAAAAATTCCGAGGTTTTCAAATGAGATAAATAGTCGCCGATAATTACTGCATGTAAATCTGAACGTGAACAACAGTTACTCCTTATCAGTATTGCTTAAAAAAATAATCTATGGAGTATAAATGCGATTCTTTTATAAGCTTTTAAATGGTGATTATAGCGAGTTGCATTATTGCACTTTCTTAGTTTCTATAAGATATAAGAACAAGGTTTTCTCGTTCTGCGATTAAGAGTTTTATCTCTGGCGCAATACGCGCTTAGCAACACGTTAGCCTGAAAACGTCAATACACCACCCTGGTTGAAACGTTTCTATGGAGATATCACTGTGATTCATCCGTTTTCAACTGTAGGAATATATTCATTGACAATACATGCATGTCAACTTTCATTGATCCCCGTGGTCATTGAGAATATACTCGGCCATTGTTCGCTGTCGTAACATTAGCCTCTTTATGCTCGACTTCACAATGAATAAGTAACTCCTTATCCGTTTAATAACACAACATCTCCCTATGTTCGAATCGTTATACAAACTTGATTAATACATTAATATATATTTTTCAATTACTTTTAATTAATATTACGACCAAACGTAAAATCACGTATATTTAATTTAAAATATAACAAAAATCAATGAATGATAATATTGTGTCATTACGAGATAATATCACCAGATAATCAAATGTTAATGTTCTTAATAATTATAGATTAGGAGCACTGTTAAGCACTTTTCAACCAGGGTGTTCTGCTCGTGATGTAGTTGTCGAGCGAGTCCACTGGATCATGCAGCACCCTTGTGATATAGCGTGCTCGAAACCATAATTCACCAGAAGAAAAAATACTAACGACTCGCGTACGTAACGTAGTCCATCCCATTCTTCAGACTGGACACGATCACGATTTGATATTACGACGAGCGGTGATAAAACGGCAGCGCGCGGTCAGACAGCGACGATCCTGCTCGCCTGACCTGGATAGACGGACTCTCTCTCGACGAGGCCAGAAATGGATTTTCAGACGCTCGTGCTCGCCGATGACCCAGTTGCAAAGGCGCATGTCGCGCGATTGCGCGCGCCAGTATTTATCCGGTGTTTAGGCCAAAGCGTACCAATGAATGACCAATCGCCAGTGAATGGCCACAGACAAGCCTCCTACTTAGGAAACTTTTGAAAAGTGGACCGTTCATATTTGTCAACGTCACACACACCAAGAAATCGCGTCTCCGAGGCGAGCAGACCATAAACAATTCACCACGCGCGATATTTTTCCATACGCGTATATTGAAATTACTATACCTTATTAGGTATAATTTAAAATTTAATCCTTTTCAGATTACACAACATTATTTCTTTTTTCGAATGTATTTGTTTCTCTTTTTCAAATTACGCTGTTGTATTTAGTTAATCCATTTTAGAAACACATTAACAAAATTGAATTTCCCGTGGAATGATAAATCCAATTTGCCAACATATTTTAACGAACATAGGTTTGCTCGTGATATTTATAGCTATATAAAGTGACATAATTTATTTTGTAAACATGATATTGCGCTGCTATCAGTTTTCGATACTGTCTGTTTTCGATTAATTAGTTCTCGAATTAAGTTACTGAAGACACGTGATTAATACTGGCGATTTCATTAGCTTTAACAGATCTTTTTATCAATTCTGGATGGTGCAATTTTCACTTTAAGTTAATAACAAACAATTGAGTAGCTCTTCACCGATGCATCCATCTTGTATACTGTATACTATACATAGATGAGGCTCTCGATGCCACGCGTGGTCGGACAAATTGGATGAAATGGGGAGAACTCGGAAGATAGATGCCTCTGATCCATTTTCGTGAACATAGTCATTTAATATAGGACTATCTATTCTAATAGAATTTAACCGAAGTCTCACTTCACAATTTATATTTATTATTTATTTTGTGCCTACTGTTGTATTTCTATAACATATGTATGTTGGTATTGTTACATTCCATAAGAGAGTTTTATAAGAGAATCGCATTTGAATATATATCTTATTTTCCACAATTCGTGCTATTGCAATAAATGGCATACAACTCGCGGGATCGCGTTTTAAAAAGCGCAAATTGTATGATAAATACGAGGACGCTTTTTGCATTGAGATGAATAAAGTAATACGGCATGTCAGGCTCAGAGACGAATAAAATAATAAACGTGCAACGGAAACGTTGGGTAATATGGAGGTAATCATAACTAAAGGAAACAAAGAACGTGCTTACCTGTGCTTGTACCGCGGATAGACGCAGTTGCGCAACGCCGAGGTCGAGACGCTTCAGAGAAATATCTTCTTGTAGCTCAGCTACTTTCGTATAAAGATTACTCTCGGCACTCCTGCAATGGGAAGTGATAAAATAATTCTTATCCATGTTTTTCTTCTTAAAAGATTAAAAAACTGACGTATTTTCGTGCGAACTACCACACTGATTAAAAAATATAGCTATAAAGGTAACAAACGTTCGAAAGTCAAGAAATAATCTTGATTAACCTTTTGCATAGAGAGTATACTGAAAAAATGTACTAAATTTTAATGAATATTTATTTGAATAATGTTAAACTTGTACTTACAGTAAATAAATATTTACTCAATAAAAAAAATAATTGTCAAGTTAAATTAATGGTTCTTGTACAATACTAAATAAATATATTTTTATATTTGGTAAATATTTAGTTCATTTAATTGGTACTTCAAACAAATGATTTATTAAAATTTAGAATTTTTTTCAGTATAATAAAAACTTAATGAAAAATACACATTCAATAATAGTCAAGATAATAAAATTTATACATATTTTTAAAAATATTTCACAAGAATTTTTCAGGTTGTAATAAGTTACATGGAATAAATTATTATAAACTTGACAGGAACAAAAATTCCTATTGTAAAACATAAAGCAAAATCCAAGTAAAAGAAAAAAAATTTGCAAAAATGAAATAAGTTTTTTTTACATATAGGGTAACTACGGTATATACGCCGCACCTATTAAAAACTTAATTTATTAAGTATTATTTACTATGTTTATAGTAAACGAATTATATCAGTAAAAACTTTGTACTGTCTACTACTATGAAAAAAATATTAGAAATCCGAAATATTTATTTTTCATATTAAAAAATAAACTTTTTGAAACCTTGTATTTTTGCCGCATATCTCATAGGGGTGGGATATATGGCTACTCATAGGGGGAAAGGGATATGTACGGCTCATGAAAAATTTACAAATAATGCAAACATGCTTAATAATACAAACATGCTTTACTATTCCACTACACATATGTATCACGTAATAACCACTAAGTCTTTTACACGTCCTACATTAATCATTTTATGTGATATAGATTATAACTTATGATGGCGTTACTTATTACAGTGACAAATCGATTCAACTCACAATAAATTCATTAATATTAACAGTAAGAAGTTGAAATCATAACACAATATTAATATAACATAAAGGCATGTAACAGAGTAGTTACAGGAAAATTACTCCCACTCCTTCTATTTTTTCTGACTTCTGCGGCGTAAATCCCAGCGCGGCATATTTGCCGGAGTTACCCTAATTAACACGTTGACTATCATGATAGTCAATGGTAACCGGTGCTACCTAAGTTTGCATTCCAAAACGTCCTCTCCGAGGAAGATTTTACTCTACTATAATAGTATATGTATATTACGTGTACTATATATTTCGAGTAAAATTTTCCTCGGAGAGGACGTTTTGGAATGTACCCTAACTTTTTAAAATGCTTGTGAAAAATAAATATTATTTACATAAAATTTTAAATGACGCGTAAGTAACTAGAACAATGTCAAGTAAAAACATTTCATACTACTCATAAAAATAAAGTATTTAATCATATTTAATCATACATATTTATCATTATACATATATTTATATAATAACAATGATAAAAATTCTACTGTGCGTATACTCCACAAAAAGTTGCTGGGCAGACGACGTGTATTAGAAAAATTATGCTACAGACTGATACGAGAGAGATGTTACGCTCGTTATTCGGCGAGTTACAAATAAACGATTGCATCAAAAATAACTGTACGTACTTGCGCTGCATTCGCACGAGAGCGTCCAGAGAGTCTTGCAGACGACCTATTTCCTGGTTGAGGCTATCGTACTCATGTTTAAGATCCTCCATGAGCGGAAGCGTACTGGTACCCGTTGGTACCAGTTCGTCCCTGAGTGTGGGTATTTGACTGATTCTCTCCATCGGTATCTGCTCGGGTGGTGCTGGCGCGACGTACAGGCGTCGCGGCGGCTTCCGCGGCGTCGCGTTTGCGGATAGATTTCGCGCCAAGACCTTAAATAACGTTATATTTGCGTTACATTACCACTTATGACGATTTGATTTACGTCTTATAACTGGCGAACGCAAAAATGAAAGGAAGTAAAACGGCATCGAATAAAATACTTTCGCAAGCGAAATAACCAAGTAAATTGAAAATAGAATGATATAATGCGTGACACATAATCCAACGTAGCACGTTTCGCAAATTTATGTGAGACATGTATTGTATTATGAGGCTTTAATATAGTTTTCCATTGCAAATCATATATCAATCGTTCCGAATTAAAGACCTTAACTACACGATGATATACGCGAGATGAAATTTCGAAGAAAAGTATTTATCGTGTCACTGTCATTGTGTCTCTGGATTAATAGTCTCTTGCAATGTAAATAGGAATATGCGTTTAAAACCCAATTTTTCGTTTTTTTTGTTAACTTACGGTTAGGCTTAACCTGATGGTAATATAAAATTTGTATTTTTTTAGCTATGGTTTACTCATTGAATTGATAGTAATGACCAGATAACATATCCCTATAAGCGCAAAATGTTTCTAGAATGTTACATGGATATTATGAAAAAAAATTAAAATAGTGATATTATAATATTTTCAGAATATCATAAATATTTTTTTAATATTACGGGAGTATTCTATAGAGGTTTTATGTCCACTTATATAATACCCTAGATATTACATCTTAATATTCCTGAAATATTATTAAAATACTTATAAATATTAATTATTTTTAATTTTGTGCAATTTGAATTCGCAATCCAGTAACGAAAAGTTCTTATCAGTCTATGCTGCATCTTGTGCTAAAAAAAACGTTTCGACGTGATTTTAAGTACATATCCAGTTCTACAACTGCGCGCCAAAATCATTTCCAGTTTTTAAACGTATACTTATACTGAACAGATGTAACAGTTTTACAAATTAAAGTAAATGTGCTGTTATAATACTTTTTAATGTTTATACTGTAATGATATTACAGTAACATTAAATGTTACAGTAACATTAAATGTTACTTTTAATAATCATATAATATTATTAGGAGTGGACATATAATCTTCCATTAATATTTTGAGAATATCATGTAATATTATATAATTTTAGTAAAATAATCTTAAAATGTTACATTTAATATTCTAAGAAAAAATATGCCTAAAATATTACTTCATATTAAATATAATAATATTATCCATTTATAGGGATATGTCTAAAAAAACATCATAAAGACACTATAAAGACGTCTTTTGGGACGTACATGTCTAAAAGCTATTTAAAAAACATCATAAAGACATCTTTTAGATATTGCATGTTGTCTGGAGAGTAACTTTTAAACTCTTACCTATAAAACAATTAGTTTAGTGATTAATCATAGCTAGAAAAACACAATTTTTATATTATCATTAAGTTAAGTGATTAAGTCTAAACAACAAGTTAACCAGACAATAAAAACCGGGCCTAAAGGTTAAGTGATAAACCGGTATTTCTGACGAGAGCCTGTTATCTGACGGATTCAAGGAGGACAAATCAGTGAATATCAGCATGTTTGGTCAGCCGAACAAGTTAACTCACCGTACATACATACACATACACACGCGAATAAACGTACACAAACGCGGCGATTTCGAACGGACAATATCCTGGACGCGTGCCCTCAGAGTGACCGGCTTTAATCAGGCAGCCCTGTTTTCATTCTGTGTCTCTTCTCGGAATACCGATGATTGTAATCCACCATCAGACACCTCACCGTCCCGAAATTGGATATATGCTTGGTACGTCTATTTGCTATGCATGATCAATATGTCCGGAATAATCGTATCGTCATGGGCATTGTATCTGTGCACGATCGATCGGTTTCACTTGACGTATCGAGTCACGAGATTGGCACGGTAGATGCTCGCCGATTTGAGAGATTTAACCTCGTGAAAGAGGAATAAATTAGAGATAATTGCATTTGTTTTTTTTTCTCTAATTGCCAATTTGAAAGTTCCATAGATATTGCTTTAACCTGAAAGTAGTCACCTGTGTGTGATCTTTTTTTATATAAATAATTACTTGGAACGTTTTTATACTTCAATTAAAATCACTATTCTTCAGGATTGGGAAAGTTACTTTGTAAAAATAACTAGTTACAGTTACAGTTACAGTTTTTTTCTTTCAAAAGTAACTAGTTACAGTTCCAAGTTATCGAGACTAAAAATTAACTCGTTACAATTACAGTTACTAAAAAAGTAACCTTTTAGTTATTTTCAGTTACTTTTCTGTTATCATGACAGAACAATATGAGTGACATCGATATCATTAGAGCTATCAAAGAAAAAAATAATTTATGTTTACAATACAATTTTATTTAAAAATTCCTTTAATTTCGCGGGAATATACGCGAGATAATTCAAATAATGGACGAAATAATAAAATACTCTCTCTGGGCTGCGTTCCAAAATACAAGGTGTGTTCTACTTACGTCTACAACGCTTGTATCATTTTATCCTTGTTGTTACAGATATTAAACAATGAAATGATACACGTGAGCGTTGCGGATGTTAAGTGGAACGCACCCTTAGCGCTTCGAAGCATTTGATTGGCCAATCGAAAGAAAGAATTTTACAAACTGACTAATCAAAAAAAATACTTCGAAGCATTTGTAGCATCAAGTGGACTGTAGCCTTAATCAGTATTCAGATTTTAACCAACCACAAAAATTAAATTGACAAATAAGTTTAAAATGTAAAGTAACTGTAAAAGTAATTGTTAAATTAGTTACTAGTTATTGGAAGAAATATAACTAAGTTAAGTTACAGTTATAGATGGAAAAAAGGAACTAAGTTAAGTTACAGTTACTGAAAAAAAGTAATTGTAACTGTAACTTAGTTACAAGTAATTAGTTACTTCCCAACCCTGCTATTCTTACCAATTTGTTGTATATTATTGATTGTTTTCCGATTTATTATTTAATATTTGAGGACATTATGAATATGGATTTACTCATAAATTTCTGAAGAAAATAAGTAGAAACCAAATAAATATTAAACACGGAATAAGCAAGTTAATTAGTAGCTTATTATGATAGTATTTAAAAAAAAATAAAAATTTTAATTAATATAATACTTTTTGCGGATTTTTGATGGAGTTGCATATTTAAAAGTTCGTAAAGAATAGTTATTAAAAAAGAAAGAAAATATTGAATAGTAAAATGTTAAACAATATATATACAAAACAATATTTTACATTTAACATTTTTTTGCTACTGGTGTGTAAAAACATACTAGGTGACTATTCCCTAATTAATGAAAAGTAGTGACAAGTTTCTTGCATTATTTCTTTCAACAAAATAAAAATATTTTCTTTTTATTATGATGGAACACTTTAAATCGCAGTAAAATAAAAAAGAAAGTATATGCTTCCCATATGTGTTTTCCATTTCTCATGTCTCGCGAGTTCAGTAATTCTTTTCAAATAAGCGAATATACACAGAAAAAACAGTTTTGTTGAAGTATCTGAAAATTTATCCAAATACAGATCTGAAGATAATTTTGTTGGATTATCAAAATAAATAATTATACAGGACGCTGAAACTGATTGCAAGAACATAAAAATTTTTGCAGCATTAATTCACTATGCTTAAGTTTCCTATACAATTATTTTGATGATCCAACAAAATTATTTTCAGATCTGCATCTAGTTACATTTTTAGATATTTCAGCAAACCCGTTTTTTCCATACAAATGAATAAAAAGACGACTTTAGGACAAAAAGATTATAATTTTATACAGTAATAAAGTTTTACTGAAGTATACAAAAATTTAATTACATAGTTCTAAAAATAACTTTGCTGATCTATGTGTCAAAATAATTATGTAGTTCATGTTGATTGCCAGAACAAAAATTTTCGCAGCATTATTCGCCAAGCTTGAGTTTCTTACATATTATTTCGAATTTCCAACAAAATAATTTTCAGATCTGTATCTAACTACATTTTTAGATATTTCAGCAAAATCCTTCCGTGATACCTGTAAATCGTTGGACGGTATAACCGCCTGAGCCTCTTTGGCTACAATCTGGTAACGTTTGGCTTGTTCGCCGGATCGCTCTCCGGCAGCGTCCGAGATCCCGGCAACGCATTTGCAGGCCAATCCACAAAGTTCCTCGTAGACCTCTGCAATCTCGCCCAGCAGCCCTGGCAAACAATGGCACTGATAGCGCTCAGTAATAGCGTTCGTGGCGCGTAGCTGGAGGATGTAGGCGTTGTGCGACTCTAAGTAAGCGCGCTTCAATTCCTGTTCGGCGCCGCCGCCGGCCTCATTGGTTAGCAACGCGGCGTAGGCGCGCTTGTAATCTAATCTGGCACGTTGTAACTTCTCCTCCGTCTTGCTAACTACCTGCTCGTAAGCATCACGATGGGCGAATACCTGAGGAACACGGTATACGATGTAGATCGCGTACGGTGTGAGAAATCGGATGAGGTGACGCGCTTCGAAAGCAAACACAGTTGGATGGAAATGCCATTCGCGTACCGCGTAATCAAATAATCGAGTGGATCGCTTGGGAAACTTCACTGGCCACGTTTGTCTAAATTGCAGCGAACTTGTCTCCTCTCGTGACTCGATATCTGAGCAACGAGAGGAGAGCCTTATCGCGATTAAAGCGTCTTTGAATAGTTAGAAATTGCAATTGCAATTTCGCAGAATGGCGATACTGATGTTAACACATCATCACAGTAAAAGGAATGCTTCAGAGATAGAGAAATCGTAAGCGCGTATATAGTATATAATCAGTTGTGTCATCTAATGAAATTACTTTGAAATATTACGGTATTCACAAAATCATTTATGATTAAATGAGCGTGGCTATTAAAAACTTACATAAACTTGCACAGAAAAAAACATTCGTGAAATACACGAGGGTAAGCTCACCTTTCTAGATTGCAGCTTTCGGTGGAAGCTCGCCTCTAAAGTGGGCCTCGACAATTGCTGCTGCAGCACCGCGGCCAGATCGAGGTGGGAAGCTGCATCCGCCTCAACCTGCCGCAGCAAACTTTCCCAAACTCGTCGCATACCACCGACATCAATTCTTGAGTCGCCCGATCGACCGCGAAATTCGTCAACCAGACGTCGCACGTTTGCCGAATGACTCTCCATCGCAGCGCCCAACTCCTGAGCGAACTCGGAGACTATTCCCGCGGAACACACAAGAGAAAGGATTAATCAGGCGATTACGTGATGTATAGAGAATGGCGTTTCAGATAAATATGACAAATCGTGAGAGTTAGATCGGTATTCAATAGTTGGTACTTATTTTAAGATTGTCTTAAGGGGATCCTAAATAGGGCTCGCTATTATACGTTTAAACGAAAATATTATACGTTTACACGTATAATTAGCATATCCGTTTATTAGAATCGTTTTTCCGAATATTTTCACTTTTTTTATATAAACGTTTATCCCTTTATTAAGGAGTGTGACGAATTGAGAAAATGCAAAAAATTCGATTTTTAATTTTATTAAAAAATGTTAAAATATTCGAAAAGATGTTTTTCATAGATGGATATGTTAAATATACAAGTAAATGTATTTTCATTTAAATGTATAATAAAACACGTATATTCGGAAAAATGTTTCTTTTATAAACGGATATGTTAATTAAACGTGTAAACGTTTACTCTCAAGTAAACGTTTTTTTGAAAGCGAATATAAACGGATAAACGTTTTACGTTTACACGTATCTCCGAAAAACGGAATAAAATTAGAACCCTAATCCTAAACCGATTACCGAACTTGATCGAGGTCGATAATGCAGACTTTTTTAATTCCAAATTCGATAATAGTGACATCTTTGATTCATTCCTTACATTATATTATATATCGTTCTGTCTCACTCAAACGCACACATCTGTCCTTATCTAATATATGCACCATCTATCGCAAGCTGCACAACTACTACTACACGGAATTTCGGTTCTTTTGACATTCCTAGTCTTTACAAAGCATCCATATACATGTATTTTCCATTCGGTGAAAATATTTTTCTTCTAGACTTTTAATCTTAGTTCTACAAACTCGGTATCGTTCGTTCCAGTAATGTGACCTCAGCTGCACGCTTATTTTCAAGATATGAACTGTAAAACTCTTGTATCAAGCAAATATACAGGGTGTCCAGCCCCACTCTTCCAATCTCCCACAGGAAGGTAGATGGGATCGAAATAAACATAAAAGTCCTTTACCGTTTAGCAATATCCGTAATAATAATCGAGATATTAAAGTTTGAAATTGTACTAATGAGAGCGCGCCTATAGAAAGAATAGAAACGGCTCCGGTCGCTCGAGGTATAGCCCGGCCCAGTTTGACAAACGATGGATGCGGCGGCAGGAGAGGCAAGAGGGGAAGCGCGATAAAAATTAATTAGATTTTCCGTAGATTTCCATAGGTTTCATCGCTTTCTCTCTTTCAACATTTTTATTCATCGAAGTTTATTATGGTTTGTATTTGTCCTATTTATTATTACATATGTTATTATTACATATGTAATGAAATCGCGAATGTGCGTAGCAGCCATCGCGCCGTTGCTTAGCGCTCGGCATCGCCGCTCACACGTCTCACCGCACCGCACCAAAGGACTCGCGCGATGGCTGCTACGCACATTCGCGATTTCATT
>NW_017257697.1:543439-546743 GCF_001594055.1 Mycetomoellerius zeteki | reverse complement strand
CCTCTCCTGCCGCCGCATCCATCGTTTGTCAAACTGGGCCGGGCTATACCTCGAGCGACCGGAGCCGTTTCTATTTTTTCTATAGGCGCGCTCTCATTGGTACAATTTCAAATTTTAATATCTCGTTTACTATTACGGATATCGCTAAACGGTAAAGGACTTTTATGTTTATTTCGATCCCATCTACCTTCCTGTGGGAGATTGGAAGAGTGGGGCTGGACACCCTGTATACCTGAGGTGACAGCTGTACACACACGAGCCAAAAATAAGTGAATTTTTTAATTTTTTTCCGATTTTCTCATGAAATGCAGCTGAGGTGACATCTATTATAATCTATTTTTCTATCTACACTAAGAGAAAAACGTCGAAGTATTGTGAAGCAAAAGTTACTTACGAAATTTGATTGTGATGACGAAATATACATTTCTGTGAAATATATGTTATTTCTGTGAAATATATTTCATTTCTGTGAAATATATCTCATTAATTGCAAAAAAATAAAATAGATGGCTTATTTGCTAGGAATAAAATTTTATTTTGCCCGTATTTAAATAAATATTTATTTCAGTGAAATAAATGTATTTCTCACAAATATATTTTTAGACATCTTTTTCTCAGTGTAATAAATTTAAATGGTTTTTAATTTTATTCATAAAAATCTTATTTCTTGAAATTTAAGATATTTCACGAATAAACTCTGGTGACCGAAAACGAACGGTTTAAACGGAAATGACAGAATTCCATTTTGAGTCTTGTTTCGATAACAGAGAAATCTGCCTTGGCAAACTGCCAATGGAACCACGCAATTTACAACGGCAAATTCAACGCGGGAGTGCAACGACGCGGTTGCAGCCCTTTACCATCTAGATCAATTCGATTTGCTCGTCAAAGGCATCGTTGCAGTCTTGACACATCGGAAGCGACGTCCTGAGAGAAAGAAACTTGGCGGTCAAAAGTAAAATTACATCCTTTTGCGTCTTTCTACCTTCGATGGAAATCGGCTCTGGTAAACGTTATTTTGGACATATCTAGAGTGGCATTCGGTCGAGGAAAATTCAATATTCTCGCCGTTCTTATCCAATACTGCTAGCGGAAAACTTCGAAATATCCTTTTATGGGCGACCTCTTCGCGGTCTAGAAAAGGGACGGAGAAGATTGTCAAAGAGCGTGTAGGGTTCTCTTTTGACTCGCTATCACTATCGTCGTGACTCTTTGTGGGATCTCTACTTCCTGACGCGGCTTATTTGCTCGATTGCTTCGATGAATTGTCCGTTCATTAGAATCTAGCGTTTCGAAAAGCCGTCATTCTTAATAAGTATTATTGTGGAATCGCGATCAGAGCGCAGCAAAGGAAATATTTTGATGCGAACTTTTCACTTGATTATACGTGAATATATAATAATAATTCCTTTCCTCAACAACATTTCAAATACTGATATTATTTTAACGTTATATCGTATTATATTAATTATTAGTGATTTATATATTCATACATTCATGTATTCATATTTATGCCGATTATTATTTACTGTTGGTACAAATCGCGGTATTAATGGTTTCTGTTTGGCTAAAACATTGAAATAATCAACTCAGATATTCAAAAAATATTTATTCACATATTTATGCATATTCATATTTAAGCATATTTAAAATTTATGTAATTTTTTATGTTGTTAATGGAACCATATATCACATAAAATATTACTAATTATTATTAAAAACAACGTAATAAGATACTTTATATGAAGACTTTTTTAAAAGAATATCTTTTATTTTAAAAAGCAATAATAAAACAATTTATGATTTTATTGAATTTATTTTTGCTTTTATTATTTAAGTGTCTTCGAGTATTCTCTTATTCAAATATGTATTAAGGATATATTTTTCGTTCAATTTCTGATAATATTAGCTGTAGTTTTTTTTCCCATACTTGATCGAATTTATTTGAGATGCTTGACGTATGATAAATGCCTAAAGAATCTCACATAAATAGTTATATCAAGAAATATTGTGGTGATGGAAAGATTATTATCATTTGCGATATATCTTTGTCTACACGCTATATATTATTTTTGTAAGGGGCGCGAATCTGTTAAGGAATATATCTTTTTTTATTTTTATATACAGAAGAATACATCAAACGTCAAGATTTATATGTATCTATTTATATAGATATTTCAACGAGAAACATTTTTCTTTATCGATAAATTAGAGCCCTATACCGGTCGAAGCTAGACCTTAAAATGCTTAAATAATTCAATCTTGAATCACTAAATATGATATATGTGTACTTGACATATATATCACAATTGTAGTTTAACGAACTGTGCACCGAAATATTTCTGGACTAAACACAATTAAACCACTGTAGTAATTTCGCGAATTAAATTAAATTCTAATAATTTCGATGCTCAATCAGGCATCATATTTTAAAGATGTTAATATGCTGAAAAAAATTTTCTTTAAAAATTTTTCTTTATAACAATGCTTACAAGGGAAGTTTTACAATTGTCCGGAACCGATTTGATTCTCCATGAAATATGTTGTTAAACAAGGAAATCTAAGAGACACGTATTTTTTTATACGTGCTCTAACTCATGTTTAAGGAGTGAAACACTCCTGTGAAAAAAAAAATTTTTCTTTCGAGGCGAATATCGTCGGAAGTATAAAAGATGGAAAGAAATTTTTTACACAAAAGTTGTACGGTAGGGGAGACCGGAGTCAGTAAACTATAGGGGTAAGTAGAATAATCGAGGGTACGTTACAAACAAATCGCGCGAGACACGGGTAAACCTGTCTGAGCACACAGCAGCGACTGCCGCTCAATTTGCTGTAACATCTCGTTGCTAACACATCTATGATACAAGTTACGCTACAATTTAAAAAAATCGTACACCTAAATAAACATTTTTATTCTTAAAGTTTTTGTTTTATAATCGTATATAATTGTCTGAGATATTTTATTTCCATTTAGATAATAAGCGTAGTTCTTACTTAATAAAGTCCAACAGATTTTTTTTTGTTTATCTGCTTTGTTATCATATCCTGTTAATGTTTTTAAAAAAATGAACGGATGGGGCTAGTAGGCTAACCACAATACGGAGCTATATGACTAATTTAATGACGACTCTGATAGTATCTACTCCCAAACTTTTTGGAATGAAATCTCACTCTAAAAGAGTGAAAATACAGTCGGTTTTGAAAAAGAATGAAAATACAGTCAGTTTTGAAAAAGAGTGAAAATGTTTCACTTCTTGAAAAAGAGTGGCAATATTTCATTCCTTTAAAGAGATTTACCTCAGTG
>NW_017257697.1:526675-543280 GCF_001594055.1 Mycetomoellerius zeteki | reverse complement strand
ATAAAAATCCTATCGTTCTCAATCATTCTCTATCAACTTTTTTTACCAGTAATAATAGTTAAATTACATGTATAAGAAATTTTTCATGCATGGATATGTATAAATATGTATAAATATACATAATATAATAAATTATATACGTTTATGAACATTTATATATAAACATATATATAAATAAACATACATATAATAAATAAATGTATAAATATTCACATTATGTTTATAAATAAACACATAAATATATATGAAACATATCCATATATATTCGTACATCCTTTTTTCTTTTGTAAAATTACTTTTAAGTGTAATAGAAGTAGTAATAATAATGTGAAAATATTAAGAATAATTAAAAGAATAATTTTGTGAACATGTGTGTGGGCACTCTAAATGCATAAAGGGTAACTTATCGTATTATGTTTGTTATAACTGTAATTCGGATAACGATTCGGATTAGATAAATTGTCATTTAGTACAAAGTTATACATTTTTTATTTTATAATAAATATGTTTGTATTTAAAATACATTTTTATAAAAGTTTTGTTATTATGTAGCCAAAGATGTACCTTAAAATATACATTAATCTTCATTTTAATAATGTTAGTCAAATTACCTCATTAGTCATTCTTTGGTTCCGGGGCTAGTTGAATCAAATGAAATACATTAGAAAAATGCATTTTTTTTCATATTAGTCATCAGTTTTCCCTTATTATTAAAATATTATTAGATAATCAAATGTATGCAGTAACTGGCGTAGAACTTATTTTTTCGATAAGTCTCTTAATTTCGTCTGTAAAAATTCGAAACTAAAAAATGAGTACTATCCCCGGTCTACTCTACTTCAATGTTACGAAGAAAAAAAAATTTTTTAATTTTTTGTTTAACAATTGTTTAACTTCAATTAAATTGTTCAACTTCAATGTTGTGAAGAAAATTTTGTTAAACAAAATTATTTAACAAAAAGTTAAAAAAATTTTTTTTCTTCACAACATTGAAGTTGAACAATTTAATTGAAGTTAAACAATTGTTAAACAAAAAATTAAAAAATTTTTTTTCTTCACAACATTGAAGTAGGTACTCTTGAAACCGTACAACGTTTGTTTTAAAATTTCTTTTCATCTTTTATACTTCCGACGATATTCGCCTCGAAAGAAAAAGTTTTTTTTTCACGGGGGTATTTCACCCCTTAAATGAGTTAGGGCACGTATAAAAAAATACGTGTCTCTTAGATTTTCGTGTTTAACCCATTAAAGACCAAGACAAATTTTATTTCTCAAAATTTAAAATCCTTTTAATGGCAAGCTACTATGCCCTTAAGGAGCCTACTTGCCAAAAATTTCGCATCCTAAAATTGACCTATTTTTTTGGTCGAAAAATCAACCAGCAGTCCTTAATTGGTTAACAACATATTTCATGGAGAATCAAATCGATTCCGGACAGTTGTGAAACTTCCCTTGTTAGAAAATGATTGCTCATAGCGAAAATATCATCACAAAATGTTTAAAATTTGTAAGATTTATTAATATTAAAGGTTATTTTTTTATCTTTGTTTTTTTATTTTATATTAGGTAATTTTCAATAATAAATTATAGTAAAAAAATTGTTATGAATGTACGAATAAATTCCATTAATTATTTGTTGCGTGTGTTGAATTATTAGGTTTAAAAAAACATCAAATACTATTTAAAAAATGAAATTGTCCAAAACAACCCTCTTACGGTTTACATTTTACCGCGATGAGAGAGTGGAAGTTCAAAAATATGTAAGAGCTCTTACGTCAAGCCTCGATTATTGAAAATATGCGAACAGAAAAAGCTTGTTTTGTGCGCAAATACATTGAGCTTAATAAAAACTGAGCGAGAGAGATACGCGGCATAACATAATAGTCGTTCAAGTAATCGATTTGTCTATATTTCCGATTTTGTATTAATTCGATATCCAGTGCTGCAGTTTCGCAGCGAAAGTTCGCGATAAATTCGTGACAAACATGACGTGCGAGAACGCGGAAGAGATAGGAATCCATGCCAGCGCCAGCTTGCCAGCGTCAGTTCGCGAAGGCGAGTATCGTTTTTCCTCGTCAAACAACTCAAACAAACAGAGGAAAGGTTCAACTGGATGGCATTATTTCTCGAACCGGGCCAAGATAACCCGGGGATCCAATAAGATGAGCTGAGTTCTACAGCCTCCAAACTCCTGTTCTGCCAGAGTTATCCACTATCAGGAAATTCGACCCATTTTTGTGAGCATTTTTCGTTCAGTTAAGTGCTTTCGTCATATACTGCAACATTAAATGTCTTTCGTTCGACGAAAGAAAGATCGATTTGTTCGATATACCTGTATTGTTTGGAATAAGCAGAAATTTGTAAAATAAAGCAGAAAACTGTTACCTCTCGAAATTGACATAATAAAATAAGTTTTTATAACAATATTAATAGTATGTTGCACATAAGAGACTGAATCGCTGTATGTAACAGAGTTATATAAAAGTAATAAATAGTTACATAAATAGTTATATAAGAGTCAAATAATAGATAGAATAAAAGCGGGGTTTCAGTAATAAATGGAAATATTGTGAACATTTATTTAATAGGTTTCAGAAAATTAACAATTGAAAATTGGAAACAGAAATTAAAATTAACGCAACAATTAATTTTAAATTAGAGAGATCGTTGAAATAATTCCATTTTCATTTAAAAGTTTTTAATCTCTGTCTTCCAGGAGCTTTCAGTTAATATTAACTTTAATTTTACTTAATAAAATTTGAACTTGTTATCACGATGTTTCATGTTTAACCTTTAGAAATGAGGAAAAGACAGTGAGGAAAAGACGATATATAAATAAATTATCGTTGAAGGAAGGTCATATTGCGTAATTTTTGAATAATAATGTCGCACGCGCATCAAATGTGTTAACGTATTAATAAACGAGCACAAGCCTTTATGCTATGCAAATGTATATTTGCGCGTCAAGTTACATCAAGTTGCATCATGCATATCGTGTCATCAGAACGTGAACTCAGAACAAATCCGTTGAAATTATGATTTTGATGATGAAACGGAGTACATAATTTGCTCATCAGGCACCGTCGATAGTGATTTAAGCGGCATGAACAAGGAGGGCGTTACACGTATGCAATATCGTCCCTCATTAAGACATTTACATTAGCCTAAGCTGCTCCCGTTCCGGAAATTACCGTTTTGGGGGGAAGCCGAGATCTCGCGTATAATACGCAATTTGTTCACTGATCTCTCGTGTTAACGCGGATTACATTAGCGCCCTGGAGATCACTTAATCGCTTAATCATCGTTCACGAAAGCCTGCCTGCCGAAGAAGGAACTTTGTGCGACGCATACATAATAGGGAACGTTTTCAGACTATCCGCGTTATGGTCAGAGCTTCTTACCGATAAATTTAGATGGGAATGAAACATAATATTACGTGGTAAAACCAATGTACGTGTTACTAAAGCCAATGAACAAAACATTTTACATTAAGACACGTACAAAAAATTATTATACGAAAAGAACCAATTCTTTTCACTCAAAAAAGTGATCTTGCAGTTATATATATATGTATATATATATATATACAACGAAAATTATCTAATTGTAAGTACGAAAAATAGCTGCATAGATAAATTTCGAGCAAGTACTGCGATATTCGATATGTATTGCATTTAATCATATAGATGAATAGATGACAGAGATAGAATTTAGATCTGTTATAAATTTTGTGCGCATGATACATAATTTTCTATCAGATACAAAAAACAGCTATAATTCCAGTTTGAGCAGTAAAATCTTGTTTGAAATATGTAAAAATTTAACTAGATATAGATCTGAAAATAATTTTGTTTGGACCAGCAAATAATTAGGATGCTCAAATTAGATGCTGTACGGAAAAAAGATTAGCGGTAGGAGCTAATATGGGTAGGCCATTTTAATCAATACACGCGAATATCTCGAAAAGGAGAAATTTTTTCAAAAAATGTTTCAGACAAAAGTTTTATGGTTTCAAGGGGGAAAGAAAACAGTGATATTGTTTGACTTTAAAAAGATGTCCTTAAGGTCAGGTCCATGTTAAATAAAATTTTTTAAACGGAACCCTCCATTTTTATTATATATTCTTGTAGTTTATTTCAAGAGTTTTTCAAAACGCTATAATAAAGTATTTTTTCGTTAAGTACATTTCGAGTTATGATCAGGTTCGAAAGTTACAGCACTGCCGGCATTTGCATTATCCAAGTTGTCCGACCGACGGCTAAAACCTCTTGAATGTTCAGGATCATGTCCTGGATAACATTTGTCAAGATCAAAGCCATTGGAAATTATTCCTCTTATTTTCATTTTTGTACTAAAAATTCATTTTTATGTAAAAATGAAAATAAGAGATACAAGCTCCAATGGCCTTGATCTTGACAAATGTTATCCAGGTCATGATCCTGAACAACATTCAGGAAGTGTTAGCCGTCGGTCGGACAACTTGGATAATGCAAATGCCGGCAGTACTGTAACTTTCAAACCTTATAACTCGAAATGTACTTAACGAAAAAATTATTTACTTTATTATAGCGTTTTGGAAAGCTCTTTAAATAAGCTACAAGAATACGCAATAAAAAATGGAGAGTTCCGTTAAAAAAATTTTATTTAACATGGACCTGACCTTAAGGACATCTTTTCAAGATCAAACAAGGTTACTGTCTTCTTTCCCCCTTGAAACCATAAAACTTTTGTCTGAAACATTTTTTGAAATACAATCGATAAATTAGAGCTCTATATCGGTCGAAGCTATAATAGATCTTAAATGCTTAAATAATTCAATTTTGAATCACTAAATATGATATATATGTACTTGACATATATACACACACTTGTAGTTTAACGAACTGCGCGCCGAAATATTTCCGAGTTCGACTCTCGGCCGAGGTATTTTTCGCAATAAATTTAATTACAGTTTTTTCAGCATATTAACATTTTGAAATATGATGCCTGTTTGAGCATCGAAATTATTAGAATTTAATTTAATTCGCGAAATTACTACAGTGATTTAATTGTGTTTAGTCCGAAAATATTTCAGCGCGCAATTCGTTAGACTACAAGTGTGGTATATATGTCAAGTACATATATATCATATTTAGTCAAGATTGAATTATTTAAGCATTTAAGATCTAGCTTCGACCAATATAGGGTTCTAATTTGTCGATTGTATTTCTCACATGTACGGTCTAAAAATGAGATTATTATTTTTTGAAATAATTTCTCCTTTTCGAGATATTCGCGTGTATTTATTAAAATGGCCTACCCTGTATAGTGATAGCTAAAATGTGTCTTTACAATAGCGACAGCTATTTTAATATAATGTTATTGCTGTTCAAGTTAAAATTAGCTATTTGCACTTATATATATTGTAGCAACAAATTTTTGCTGCTAGAGACTTGATGTTTAGCTGAATACTAATTTGGCTGCTTTATTCTTTTAGGTACAGTAGGCATCATTGATGCTTTCCCGCTTGAAATTTATAATTTTCTCCGAGCGTACACATCATATCTATATACACTGTTAAAAAAAAAGATATTTGCTTTCGTTACATATAATGGAAGCAAACTTCTTTTTTTTAACAGTGTACACTGTATAGATATGTGTATGATCGTTATGTGTATAATCGGAAGAAATTATAAATTTAAATCCGGAAGGCATCAATGACACCTATAATATGTCTGACATTTTTTTAATTATCCGTACTAATATATGTTTTTAATTTCAGTTAATAAAGTTTCATGCCACACAGTGATTGTTTTTTATCTATAATAACCAAAGCTTAGCAATGAACACTAAGACGATAGCTCTTACAGCCAAGTTCGATTCAGCTATTGAAATTTATAGCTGTTATCGTCAAGTCATTTTTTTCCGTGTATAGAACATAAAAAATGTTTGCGGTATTGCATTGTCATCAATTCTTAATTCTCTAGAAGCGAGTATATTTGCAACATTCACTTTGAGATTAAATTTGAGGTTAATTTGGGATCTATATAAATTATTTAACTAAAAGATGGGATATGCAATATTGAACACTGAAATGTAAATTTTTAATTGCCACAAAATCCGTATATAACATTGATAAATATTGATAGAGTATATGCATATCGATAGATTCTTCATAATTACAAGACATTTTAGAACAAAATTAGTAAAAAAAATTGTTTTTTTTAATGACGATGTCGTTCCTAAAAGGTTAAGCGTTCTATTTATTTTTATGATCCACCAAAATTATTTTCAGATCTGCATTTGTATCTAACAAGATTTATAGATTATTTTACCAAACTTGTTCTTTCTGTGTGGCACATTTTGAAAAATTTAATATTTGATTATATACAATACTGATTTGATTATATATTTGATTATATACAATACAATACTATTTGATTATTACAATTCTCCTGTGTTTATCCTTAAAATGAATGCAACATTCTTCTAAAATGTGACAATTTCAGATTCATTCTATATAGGTAATGTCTCTATATTTTCTTACATAAAATTGTACCAATTGTACTCATATATTACGCAAAAAAATATTTTGCTGCTCCATTAGACAGCTAGAATTATAGCTATTTTTTGTATCTGATACAAAATTATGTATCATACGTATAGAATTTATGGCACAAATCTAAATTACATCTCTGTCATCTAAATGATTAGGTGCAATCCATATTCAATATCGCAATACTTGTTAGAAATTTATCTATTTAGCTATTTTTCGTACTTAGATAATTTTCGCTATAACTGCAAGATCACTTTTTGAATGATAGATCTGCAGTTTGATGTTTTTATTTATTTCGAAATAAGCGAATCGTGTTGCGACGTTATCGGATATTAGGATGTAATACTATTGGTCATCTATATTTACACAATATATATTAGTACATAATTGATAATATACAGTATTATTAATATTATACAGTACGTTACGTAATATTGGTTTTCATCGAAACCAACTTCATGGAATAGCTACGTTGCACATCAATCCCGCGAGATTATTGAGGGAAACATGGTATCACGCGCGCATAACACATGAATGCATGTTTTGTTGTAAATATCATCCCGATCCGAATTTTGCAGACAATTGGGAAGCTTCGCGCAAATCCCTTTTAACTCTTAATCAAGCTTATTAAACTCGTCTGTTTGAGTAACACCCCGCTTCATGAACGCATAATCGCGATACGAGGGAATTAAGCTCTGTATGAGCGGCATCTCGTTTTCCTTTAGCACAGTTTCGTGTTTGTCACCCACTTCGTGACGACCAAAGTCGTCATCGTCGTCTGAACTCTCGAAGCTATTTCCACTTTGATCCTTTGTTCCCCACTTCCCTCTGCGCTTGAACTTTCCAGTATTATAGCTTCGCGTCACGAAACGTAGCGAAATAATTTAGCGAACGGAGAAAACATCCTTCTGTCCGCGGAAATGAGATATATTTTCTCTTTGCGGAGAGACTTCCGAGTTCGTCGGAAAATATCCCGAGTTGGCGCCACATTGTCCACGGCATTCTACTTTCGTCATGCCGACAAACGATCGCGCTTAAAATCGGGCGTGGAAAAAAGTTACGTCGCACACATGCACACGCTGCACACCGGCGATATTTTCTCGCTCGAGGAATTTCGGTTAATTGGAGTCACCGTAATAGCGGTTGCACCATTATCGTCCACCGGGCCTATTTGTGGGTTTGGTGAAGCATACCGTGCGCGACGAATAACCTGCACGTTGAATTCATACGACCCTAGTCGTCGGCGTCGTTCTCATTAAATCAATGATCGTTAAATCGTAAAAAGATTTTATATTTTTTACGTGCTACATTAATAATATCTATTGTATTTCATAAGAATGAGAAAATAATTTTGTCATGAAAGTTATTGTTATAAAAAGTCTCAATATTATATATAAAAACATACTACAGGCGCATGCTACATTATTTATTAATTAATAAATTATGTTCAATATCCTTTTTAAAATTACTAAAACTTAAAATAAAAAAATTTTTTAATGAATTTTAAATATTATATTATATGTATTATAAATTAACATATTACATTTTTTAATTTAGAAGCTGTATTCTAAAATAAAATTTTTTAATTTTGTTTTTAGAACTTTTATTAATTTGTTTTGAATTTTATATGGTTTTTTTTGTAATAGTAGTTAAAGTATAAAATATGTGTATATGGTATATAGAATATTTTTTCTTTTAAAAAAGAAATGTGAATGTTTAAAAATAAAAATATGTTAATCTCCCAAAGTTGTTTAAAAATATATCTTAAGAAGAAATATGCTAAGTACTGTTTTATTTATCTAGAAAAAATCTAGAATTCACTATTATAATTATTCTCAGAATTCTGATCTTTTTTAACGAGGTTTAACGAGAGATATTTCTAGAAGTAAAAATTACAGCTTCATCCGTATTGAATTTTTATTGTTGTTTATAGCATGCCGTGTATAATCAATTAAAACAATTACAACTTTAATAATTATTGATCGTGAACTACGATTAATGATTTCGGAGAGGATAAAAGAATTAAGACCCGGCGCTCGTTAAAAATTTAAGGTAGAGTAAGTACTACTTCAATTCCCGCAGTACCATAGATCGACGCAAACATGGCGCAGGTGCACAGCGGTATCGAGTATTGATACGAGTAATGCGGTGAGATCTGTGTTCTCTCGATAATACTTTTACTGTTACAATTGATCCGTAAATTCACCATCATAAGTTGAGATTATCGAAAGGCCTGATTTGACAAGAAAAACAGTTTGAATAAAAAAAGTGGATATGTAACTCAGAAAAAAATTAAAATTATTTATATTCACTGCGCTTCATAGGTCGATTTAATGTCGATATGAGAGATGCCCAAGCATCTTCATAACTATCTCGCGTTACAAGCATCAAGCCATGATAAACATCTCCGGATATCATCCGCCGCATTTGCATTTCTGCTCGCCAACGAGCGACCTTGCGTTATGTTGTTCAAAGAGGACTTTTATCTCCGGTTACGGTGAAACTAACGACAGCAAAAATTGCTCGGCTTTGCGCGCGAACGTCAATATCGTCGTGTGAAAAATTTAAAAATTGCTCCACATAAATTGTAGCTGATAACACGCAATGATATAGGATGAGGCTGCACGAGCGCTGTTCCATTATAATCACGCGATGAGTTTTCCAAAGTAAAATAAAGAAAAAAAATGAAATAGGACGATTGTGACAGAGAAAATGGGAATGGTTTCGAAATGCTGTGCAAATTTTATTTATAGAATTTTCCAAAGAAATTACCGCTTTCACGTTTGATTGACACATTGAAAGCTATTCATAGAAATGTATTTACTCATATTCTTCCATATCATTACGTATTCCAAAATCAGAATTAGACGGGTGAGATCCGGAGAAAATAGAAATTGCTTCAAAAAGTTGCATGCGGTTGATTTTTATGTGATATAGAATTTACGTCGTAGAAATTGTTTCGTGCACGTTTTGATCGATATATTTATCGATGGATACTCATATAAACTCTATTTGATTTGAAAAAGATTGCTCCCAATTGAAAATGTCGATTTTGAAAGAAAATTATTGAGAATAAAATTCAAAGGAGAAAAGGTGACATGTAATGAATATTAAATTTGAGAGAGAGAGAGAGAGAAACGAATTTATATCATATATTTTAAAATTTATAATGTGTCGAGTCCTAAAACAAATTCTTAAAAGTTATCATTAAAATTATTATATATATACATATATATATATACGTATGTAAAGTAGGGGATTCTGCATTTGAAAGTAAATAGAAAATGTGCAATAAAATTTTTTCAATGAGGCTTTGTTTTCGGACAACATTTTCAACAATTTATACGGCAATAAAATTCATCATGCATGAATATCTATTTTATGTGTATTCTCGATTATCCAATACGATAAACACAAACATGAACAGAAATAATAGTCTATAGCGAGATTTTTTAAATCGAGACATAGATATGTAATAGTATCCAGTGAATATTTTAAATAAATGTTTCCGAAAATAAAGCCTCATATGAAAAAATTTTATTCTATCAGTTTTGACTTATTTTTTCACGTAGAATCACCCCATTTCCGTTCGTACTACGATTTTTGGAATATCCTGTATATGTAAATGTGAAATTTCATTGATATACATACATATACAAGAAGAAATTATGGATCCCTCTATATAATCCTAAAAGAAGTGAAGTTCACCATTAGGACCAAAGTAAAGTGCAACAATGAGCCATCTATCATTATAGATAATAATCCGGGTTAATTTGTCAGTAGGTAGGAACGTGCGCGACAGATCAATATTGTTTAATGATTCAGCATAAACTTTCTCATTCGAGAGCGCGCATTGCGAGAACTGTATGGCGCATGGGCGGATGAGGGATGCGGGCGAAGGCCTTTAAATACCCAGTTACCTGGATAAACCGTATCCAATAACAAAACGCTCCGGCTTAGCACGCGCTTCCACAATAAGGGAGAGGGGAGGGTTGATTATGAAAGAAAAAAGGTGAGATGGCATGAACGCGATAGAAATGGAGGAGTCCGCGTACAGCGAAACGGTGTTTAGTCAGGGGTTGACCTGAATTCAGGTGGGGTGAATCAATATCCTGCCTGTCTGCCTGCGTAGCTGGCTGGCCGCGTGCTCTGTTCGTTTCACAGTTACCTTAGCAACCAGGCTCCTTCCTTTATTAAAATATGACCCACGTCCTTTTCTAGATATATTACCATCGTACCATCGTGTTCCACGTAATACGCGATATTAGAAAAAGATTAGGGAATGATCGGGATTATCTTCGAAAGCGCAGGACGTGGAATTCCAGTCGGCCGAATCGCATTACGATCAACCGGCCGGCGATCGACTCGTCCGATGGTGCAGGCTAAAGTTTAATAGCCTTCGTGACTCTAAGGATATAACCTTGGTGCCTTGAGTCTCGCAGGTTCGATGAACTCGATCGCCCAGTGTCACGCAAACTATAAACTCGCTCTAGAGCAACACTCATGGTTGTCTTCATCGGTCCTCTTAAAATATGCGTTAATGAACACTGAACTGATGATTGATAAAGAAAGTACGATTGGAATCTGTGAAAAAACTAGATTTTTCCCTGTTTATGCCCTGTTTATTATTAAAGTCACTTTCTTTACATCTTTGTGCGTAGGCTAATTAAAATGATTTTTACGTTGGAATGTAATAATGAATAAGATGTTCGATTCTTTGTAAAGATATTAATGAGACTCTTAATGATGCTATCGTTTGAAGAGATAAAAGGCAATTGTATGCCGTTTTTAAAGAAGGATAAATTCAATACAAATGTGACAGTTGATAAAATGTTAATTAATCAATAAATTTATTTCGTCATAATTTGAAATCATTAAAAATGATAATTAAGTAATTTCTAGACTTGAGATCTTGAAGTTTATTCAAATCTGTTACGCACATGAAGATGATTTACATTTTCAGTCATTTTTTAAATAAAAGAACTGATAATTATCGATTCCATTACTGGAAAATATCGCGCAATTTGCATCTCACTAATATTACAATTATCTTTATCGATCTTATTTTAATTGCAATCGCCCACGGAGATAGGTCACCGTTTTCACTATTTCGGACAGAGATGCAGCGTTTAACTTTTAAACAGCCAGCTAAAAACAGAAGTCGACAGCCGTCACTATATCAGCATAGCACCAGGTTTTGTTTACGAAGTGATTAATGTCGATTCATCGAATCCGTTGCGTTTCCGTCGCGGATTGCCAGACCAGGCGGCAACGATATTTGGCCGCATCGATGAACCGAATAAACATCCAGGTCAGCACATGTGATAGCCTCGAGAGATCGTTTGACGAGAGAGACAGAGAGAGAGAGAGAGAGAGAGAGAGAGAGAGAGAGAGAGAGAGATGGGGGGGGGGCTGCTATACATACTCTAAAATCCGCTACGAGGCGAAGATCTATTTATACCGCGGTAACGAGCTCTTGTGTGCGGGATTGCGCTCCTCTGAAACGGAACTCGCGGAATTTCCTTGAGAACGCGCAATGTTCATCGGAGATACTCGAATTCGTGTAGTCGAACGACGCGTGACGGGATAACGCCAAATGATTCACTCTACCATGCATATGCTTGGAACGAAACCATCATGAGATGTGGGCAGATCAACAGAATAATATGTATACGTTACGCAGCCAATAGCTCTCCAGAAAGCTGTCATTCATTCTTATAAGAACATCTTTATGATAACAAACACGAATTGGAGAAATGAGCACAAGATAATTCATCTTTTTTCAAACGCATAATAATTTGAAGAAGTAGCTTTACTTGACATTTTTATTCTCTAGCGCTGCGACTCTCGTTCAGTCCTTGTCTTGGCATTTGAAACTTCTCAAATTCTCTTTCATCATAGATATAGTATATTTGAATGTTACAGTCTCTACCGTTTGACAAAGTATAAGATTCTGTATTTTTACTGACGTTTTATTTACGGCTTTAATTTATGGGTACATAAATCAACCGAGTAACCCAAGTCTGACAAGTTGCTCAGCAATTCACTAAATTCGAACGTATTTCCACTTGGTTCAGAGATACTCGCCCCAATCTGATTTTATCGCGGTCTTACGGCCAAACGAGTAGGAGGGTTTATAAGTTTTCATGATGAAGTGTCAGTTCGAAGATCGAGGTCGATAGGTCAGGTAGAGTAGCAAGTGACAAAGATCGATAGTCTTGAACTTAGCGGAGAGGGAGGGGGAGAGAGAGAGAGAGAGAGTAATAGGCTTGCCAACCTTACTTAGCTTCCGCTATCTCCAGCTGATATAATTAATCTTGATCCCTTCATCCGCGCTTACAAGATCACACCGATTGTCAAGAAGGGATGAAAAAGGTTAGCTGTGATGAATTGTTTAGGCGATACATTCGCAGAAAGATTTAGTTAACAACGAGAACAAAGGAACTTTAATTAATCCTGCATCAGATCTATGTATGGTATCCGATGTTCTGATGTGATAACATTAAGTAAAAGTCCCACACACAAACTTTATCCCCTTAATTTTATACACAGCGCTTCTCCCGCTAATGATAGATTCTTTGAGTAAACTAAGAGACAAGAATTCTCATAACACAATGTCGAGAATTTAATAGCTTTCGCGCTGTCAGCGATCAGGAATAGTAAATTGTTTTTTGTCAACTAGAGAACACAAATTGATAACGAAACTTTATATTCTTCCTTTAATTCGAGAGAATTCCACTTTAAATTAATAGGTTTTTAATTTAGTTATTAATTCCCGAAGTTATTTAATGTCAAACATTAGAAGATTATGACGAATCATTCTTTCTCTCTCAGACAGTCGTTAAGAAAAAATCGATTTCTAGTTTATTAAACATTAAACCACTAATGGCCGTAAAATTGAAAAGAAAATTAAGTTTACTTTTCTTTTTCTTACTTTTTATGCTTCAAAAGTTACTTTACAATTTGTATATTTAATAATGGATAAAAAATATCTGTTCCATTGACTTTCCATTACAATTCTCAGCACAAGTTGATTTTTTTCAAAATCATATATTATTTCTATAATGAGATATGTCATTATGTCATCTACCTTATACAGTTTACCGATTTAAACCTAAACCATCTTCGCTCGACGGCTATTAAACTTCTGCCAAGTCGAGACATATAATACTGTAACTCACGTAGAAGTTTGAAGCTGCCAATACGAAGTTATACAATTATACGGTTTCGTACATTAAGTACATAGATAATGCGAATCGTCGGCCAACCGATTTGTTATTACAATTTACGAATTTCATAGACATTATGTGCGACGATAACTTAGCTATGCGAATAATAGCTTCCTCGAGGACGCGAATAAAGAATCCGGGAAGATACGCTTGCGAAAATGTGAAAGAAGCGCAGGCGATTCTTTGTGCGTGCGTCGTCCTCTGAAGATTAAGTTTGTAGACATATTTCTTTCCTACCAAGCTGGAAATAAACTGGAAGCGCGATAAAATACGCAGTTACCTTTATTAACTTAATTCACTTCATTAGACTTCATGCACGTTTCGTTCTATAATACATGAATAATTATTTACACAGAAAGAACGGTTTTGCTAAAGTATCTAAAAGTTTATCTATAGATGCAGATCTAAAAATAAATTTTGTTACACCATGAAAATAATTACGTAGGACGCCCAGCTGTTGGAACGTCAAAACTTTTAGTAGCTTTGCTCTAAAGAGCTTAATTACTCGAACGTTCTACATAATAATTTTGATTGTCCAAACAAAATTATTTTCAGATCTGTGTCTATCTAAGTTTTTAGATATTTCAGCAAAATCATTGGATGTGAGAGAGAGAGAGAGAGAGAGAGAGAGAGAGAGAGAAACTTTGTTCTGTTGTAAAATTCTGTAATATATTGATTTAGATATTTAGATTCAGAGGAACAAGACTAATTATATTAAAGAATTTTACAACAGTTATATATATACAACCCAGACAGCACACAATATTTATAAAATATTTACATAATATTTATAAGATTCATTTTAAATATTTTTGTGATCTCTCTCTTATTATAAATATAAAATATTTTTTGTAAATATTATAGTAAATGTGCTATGAAGATACTTAATGAGACATTATAATCCAAGTAAAAAATATTGGGTATGGGAATAATTTTCCGCCCATTGTAGAAAGATGTCGTTAGTAACACTGCTTGTGTGTTTGATAAAATGGCAATACATGTTTTTGAAAGGTATATGTTCAAACTTTTGAGCCCAATAATTGGCATTCGTTCGAAGCGTAAATAAGAGTAACTTTTTTTGCGTTGAAAATGTCGGAATTTATTCCAAAAAAGCAACATTTGCGGGAAGTTTTACTCCATTATTTCATTTTAAAAAAAAGTGCTGCGGAAACGCATCGTTTGCTCGTAGATATTTACGGTGAGCATGCTCCATCTAGTAATACTAGTAAAGAATGATTTCGGCGATTCAACAATGGTGATTTCGACGTGCATGACAAAGACCGCGAAGGTGCACCGAAAAAATTTGAAGATACAGAATTTGAAGATGAAACCATCCGAAACTATCACTGGCGATCGTTATCGACTACAACTGATACGTTTAAACCAAGCTTTGAAAGAAAAACGACCGGAATGGGACAATAGGCACAACAAGCTGATTCTGCTGCATGACAACGCTAGGCCACACGTTGCAAAACCGGTCAAGAAATACTTGGAAGGAGTGAAGTGGGAAATTTTGCCCCACTCGCCGTATTCACCGGGGGCATTGCTTCTTCAGATTTCCATTTGTTCCGGTCCATGCAGTCGGCCATTTCTGGAGAACGATTCTTATGAAGGTATCAAAAAATGGCTTGATGAATGGATCGCTTTAAAAGAACCAGATTTTTTCCTTCGAGGAATCCGTTTATTACCGGAAAGATGGGAGAAAGTTGTCGCTTTCGACGGAGCATACTTTGAATAAACTCATTTTATATAGTTTTGTTTAAATAAATACATCTTTTTCATTAAAAAAGGGCGGAAACTTATTCCCATACCCAATACTTATTAAAAATATTTATTTAAATTTATCATAAATATTACATAAAATATTTAGAGTCTATATTTTAATAATATTTCGAATAAAACTTTATATAAGATATATATGAAATATTTATATAACATTTCAAAAAATAAATATTAATAAATATTTATCATAAATATTCTGTGTTGTCTGGGAGAAAGCTGTTTTTTCTGTTGAGAACACAGCCATTTTTTCCATATATGTATATATATATATATTTATTTATTTATTTATTTATTTATTTTTACATTGAAAATGAAGATTTTAAATAATATTTTTAATAAACAGAAAATGTTGAAAAATATTTAAAAAGAAGAAATTATCCATTCGTACAAAAATTTATTGAGAGAGATTTCGGTTAAGATCTTAATTAATATTTTAGTCAACGAGTTTTTAAATTCCGTTTTAAAAGAGGTATAGTATCGAGTTAGATAAATTTAATAAGATTCGTGTGCAAATGATTTCACTGAACTACACATGTAGAATCTCAATAGCGCACTTACCCGTCTGGACGAGCTTGAGCGCAACACCATTATGTTGCTTGAGCGGCTCATTGAGACTCGGCTGCGTGAGGTCCTTGAGGGGATGGTTGGCGGCTTCTTCGGAGCCGGAGGCACGGTTACTTTGCATAGTCCTGGTATGCTGCTCCTCGTTTCGTCCTTTTTTCTTCCCGGCGTCGCCGTCGCCGTCGCCGTGGCCGTTACGCACGATTTGCCTCCTACTTCCCGCCGTCTGACTAGTCTCTCGCTTTCTCTCCTTGCGCTTGCGGACGTCGTTCGTGACGACGATTCGCTGTTGCTGATGCGATTGCGATTGCTGCTGCTGATAATGCTGCTGATTTATCTCCTCGTAATCGCCGTTCACCGCTGCGTCGTTGACAGTCAATGACACGGACTCCCGAATCGGATTTTCATAGATACGTAGGAGCTCGTCCGCTGGATAGAAGACGTACATTCCCAGAAATCGTCGCTAGCGTAGCCGTTATCGCTGCTGTCGCTACCGTT
>NW_017257697.1:515971-526665 GCF_001594055.1 Mycetomoellerius zeteki | reverse complement strand
GGCGTAGCCGACGCCGTCACGGATTCCGCTATTGCATCCGTTACTGTTGCCGTTGCTGTTGTTGCTGCTGCTGCTGCTGCTGCCGCCGCACTTCTCGGATCCGCGCGAGCCAACATCGCTGTCCAACGATACATTCTCGGTGATGCTGCGTGCGGGAATGATATCGGCGCTTGCCGCCGTCAGGAGACGCATGATTTTCTTTCTTTCTGAGCGATTAAAGCGTCGCCCCCGCGATGTATCGCCGGGTGCCGCGCGTGCGACGTGACGTCTACGTCGTCCTCGTTATATCGTTGTTGTCGTTGTTTTTTTCGCCACACCGACGCACCATCGATGCACTGCGAACGGCCAGGAATAATCGATTTTCGATCGCATTTCTTCGAATGTTCAAATATAATTGCTTATTCTTGATGAAAAGCACGGATTTTATTGCCACTAGTTTTCTGTCCTTTCGTATTTTCTTGTCTTAAAATTATGTTTTTTTGTTTCAGAGCAGTACATATAAATTGCTGATTTAAATAAATAAAAATAAAATAAAAGTTCTTTCTAGATTTTTTTGCATGAAAAGTGCATAGCAATCAAATATTTAAATTGCTGACTTAATTTAAATAAAAATAAAATAAAAGTTTTTTCCGCTAGAGATTGTTTTCGACATAAGAAATGTACAACAATTTAAATATTTCTTTCTAAAAAATTAATCATTTTTTACGCTTCGATTATTCAGTCACGTAATAATAACGAATGAACGAACTAATTTATCGTCTAATAATAATGATTTGTCAATTCTTTTTATATGTTCAACTAAATCGATCATTCGAACTGGCCATTCTTACAGTATATCTTATTGGCAATTGTTTTTGATGAAATGTGATAAAATTTGAAGAACTCAGATTTATGTCGTCGGTAATTCTTGAGGCCTCTTGGGCTGAAACAGAAAGATTTGTTTGATGAGAGATTAGTTTGGTATTCATTCACTTTTACGTGATTGTGTTTATGACTTAATCATTTTAAGTATTTGCACAACTTTATCGAACAGAATAACAGTACAAGTTCTTGAAATAAAGGAAAACTTTCGTAAATTAATTTTTTTTAATTTATGTAACGGGATTAAGACATGTTATTTATATCCTATACATCTCTCTAATCTCATTTTTTATTTAATTTTATAATATATTAAAAAGTAGCATACTAAACGTTCTGGAATATTTTTTTTGCAGAAACTTTACTAAAAGAAAATGAAGGAAGAGTGAGTAGTTTCTTAGCGAAATAATCGAATTACGCGCAAAAGCATGTAATTCGAAATAGATAAACTTTCTTCATCATTTTGAAGGAAGTTTAAAATTTGCAAAAATATTTAATACCCTTTCTTTATTATTTATTTTAAGACATTTTTCTGTTCAAATTGGAGCACGATTTTAGACATGGTAAATAAATCATCAGTATGACTAGCTTGCTAACTTTTTCTGGAACATTTCGGAGTGCAGACGATATAATTCGGGAGAGATAAACAAACTTTTTCATTGTTTTGATGAGTGAAAATGAGTCTTCAAAATATTTAACGTTCGTCTCTCTCTCTCTCTCTCTCTCTCTCTCTGTCTCTTTATCTTTCTTGTTCTCTTTTTTCCTTTTTAAAACATATCTCCGTTTTGAATGCACATGTCTTACGTATCTAGCATACAAATCGTACGACAAATATGCCAGAGCAACAATAACACGCCTTTCGGAATTCGAAATGTGCTAAAACAGTAAACAATGGCAGTAACGGAGCAACGTTTCAAAGGTAATGTGCTATGTGATATACGCGTATATACAACTGTAGAATATATTTCATGCGCTCGCACGTGCAAGCTATCTTAGGATCGTTAGGAGCTATAAAGAAACTTCGATGAATTCTTTTTTACTCTGGTGGGATGATCCGCGCGGATCGTCTCGATATATTAGGTGTATGTGCACGATTCACGGATTATCGCCTGCTATATAACTCGCGGCAATTTACGTATTTTTCGACATGGGAACCGGCGCACGTGCCTCGCGGAAGAAACATATCAATCAATTGTGATAACACTCGGAAATCTATCCCGGCCGATAGTCACGTACCGGGATAACTCGGTAGGTTGTTCGTGGAAATATATATATATATACATACACACATAGCACGTTACCAATAAAACGTATAAAAATGTGTGTATCATACTCATTCGGATTAAACTCTTACGATATTTATAAACAACTTTTTTGAGCGACAGATTATTTCTTTCTCTATTCCTGTTGAATCATATATAATCAAATTATTCATATACGTGAATATATGCGTAATATATGAGGGTAGTTTGGAAAGTTCTCGGCCTGACACAGAAATGATGCCACAAATATCAAACTGCTATAATTTTAGATAAGTTTGATCCTTCACAGGGCTACTGTTAAAATTTCAAACAAATTCCATGAATTGGTCCCGCAAGCACCGTATTTCACCAGATTTTACGTGATCTGGTAAAATATGGTGCTTGCGGAACCAATTAATGAAATTTTACGACTGCAATTGAAGAAATGAGAGCGGGTGCATTGCCATGCTGAAATCAAAAGTTGATTGCTTTATACAACCGAAATATAGAAATTAATTAATGAACGCATCTGAAATTTTAACAGTAACTCTGCGAAGAATCAAACTTGTCTGAAATTGTAAGTTTCATATTTATGGTGTCATTTCTCAGAAGAGAATTTTTCGAATTAACCTCGTATATGTTTATTTATAATATACACACATTGAAAGAAAAGGTTGGCTGCTGCAGCAAATTAGATAATAAAATATGGCATAGCATTTTTAATTAGCTATAGCAGCTAATTTTTTGTTGCAGCAGCAAATTAGATAATACGTTAGCCTATCCGCAATGTCAGTGTAGGATTTCGATGGCTAACACAACCAAAAATTGACTGCTGCAACAAAAAATTAGCTGCTATAGCTAATTAAAAATGCTATGCCATATTCAGCCAATCTTTTCTTTCAATATGATTATAATGATGAGTATATGATTAAGAATTGTTTTTGAGAGAGTTAAATAAATTTATAAAGGAATTTTATTAAGTGAATAAAAAAAAATCGCATTGATAATTCATCAACAGTTAGTGTTAAGAACGACATGTGTACACACACACACACACACACGCGCACACACACACACACACACACACACACACACACGCACGCACGCACGCACGCACGCACGCACGCACGCACGCACACACACACACACACAAATTTTAATTCTCCATCTGCAATCCGAATCTTTTTAGCACAATGAAATTTTACTCTCGAATTTCTTTGAAATAAAGAAGGGCAGAATCCGGTTTCCTCTTTAAAAAAAAATACTCTGTTATAGACATCAAAGGAGCAACGGCAATCCAATCTCTTGTTAAATAACATTTTGTTTTTAACTTCTATGTGTGTCAAAATATAAATTAATTTATTTTTATGATTAGCTTCAAAGTAAACAACATTCATATTAATATATGTTCTTAATAAATAATAAACTAAATTTGAGTCAAATGTAATAAATTTTCTTGAGTTAAATTTGTTTAACTCTTAGTTAAATTACAACATATTAGCAGTGACAACCATAGAAATGATTAAAGATATAATTTAACATTATGAATTTAACAGTGTAGTTTATAATATCTGCCTGTTAATATAATAAGATGTTGAAAAGTAATCTCGAATTTTTCCACATTTTTGAAAAGTCTAAAATATATTAGAACAACTTTGTAGATGAAAGGAGTAAAGATATAATTCCAGATGAAGAATATTAAATATATATAACACACATGTTAAGCTTTAAGAAGATACATTCTAAAAAACAATAATGTAATGTACGGACAATGAGAGCGTTAACACAGCACGGTAATTGGTGCGCAATTTATACAATAGTCTAATAATATTCACATAATATATATATATTAAAATTGTACAGTGACTGTCGATACAAATTTATTTGGACGTTTCGGTTTCTTTCAAACCATCTTCAGCATATTCGTAGATCTTTATCGTAGATGTATTGACAACAGTTGAAAGATGTTGAAATTATGTTCTATGTGTCTCCCTACTGTCTGGTTGGGATCCTTGGTCTCACATAGGGAGACACTCTCATCCTCGATTTTACATGGAACATAATTTCAACATCTCCCAACTATTGTTAATACATCTACGATAAAGATCTACGAATATGCTGAAGATAGTTTGAAAGAAACTGAAACGTCCAAATAAATTGGTATCGACAGTTACTGTACAATTTTAATATATAAATTATTTGAATATTATTAAACTATTGTATAAATTGCGCACCAATTACCGCGCTGTGTTAACGCTCTCATTGTTCGTATATTATATTATTGTTTTTTAATTTCGAGAATCCGATTAGTATTTAAATTTTGATTATACATTTTAAACTTTTCTGGAATTTCAAATATATGCTTTTAGACAATTAACTGTTTAAAAAGAGAGAATTTTATGAAATTAGCTTCAACGAATATACAATGTGATATTTTTCCTTCAATTTCAAGTGATTTAATTTCACTTTATCGCAATGGCATTTTTATTTGAACGTTAGTTACGTACATGTTCGAAATTGAAAATTAAACGATTATTAGATAAAAATGTCCCATCCCAATTTACATTAGAGAAAAATTGACTTTAAATCGAAAGCGCGTGCATGCGGGAAAACAAAGGATACATCGTGTACGTTTTTTATTTTAAATTAAAATTTAGCTGAACGCGTACTCTCATTTTTTCGAGCAAATATCCAAAGCTTGCATGTATTTTAATTCGATACTGATACTAACGAGGAAGATAGATCGAACTTTCTGCATCTTTCGGGGAGCGAATAGAGAATATATTTTATATATATTATATATATACATATATATATACAAAATATGTATAGGATAGATAATTACAATTTTGTTATAATGGACGGCCGCGCTAATGACACTTTAAAATCACTCTGGGACGATATAAATTAATACATATCTCCGTTCTCTTTTAAAGACCGTGCGCAGCGGTGACGGTAATCATATTTTTATGTTATAATGCACAACCTGCATTTAAGCACTCGTGGACTAAATCATCTTTTTTCGACCGTTAAAAGCGCGGAAATTCCGTTATGCAATGAGATTATGTCATTCCCGCTGTGGCGTATCCTTCTCAAATTTGCCGAAACGTTGAAAGTGCATTCCGTTTCAGAGGAAACTGTTCGTCGTAAATATTAAAGCTTCCTCCAGATTCTTTAAATCGAAACTTTTTAAAAATAATATGAGTTCTCTTTCTTTTTTTTAGAACACCATTTGGTTTTCTTAAAGATTATATTATTAAATATATGCGTTTAAATGCGAATAAGATATATGTTTCTGTAGTAAGTTCCTGTTTTAATATTTATAGATCCTAACTTCGATTGTCAACTTATGTTCGCTTGACAACGAAGATTTGATGACCAATCGTCAAAACATTGGACTAAAGGCGCCTCCAAACGATTTGATCAATATATGCCAACATGAGCAAATATCATACTCGTACATGACATACGTAATTATCCATATTGAATGTAGATCAATATTTAGCGAATGTGTGCAAAGTTGACGTATATACGTATATGTTGGCCATATACGTGGAAGCGCCTTTAAGTATTATTCACATTGGAAACACAGGATGGATCTCAACATTTTAATTCTCGTTTTGATTAGAAGTTAATCTCAGTATGTACATCATCTATGCTATCTATTGCAACAAGGTTTTAAGCAATTTTAACTGCTACATTTTTTATCATCGCTAATTTTATAAATTAATCTATGATATCGATAAGAAAAAAAACCACAACTTTATCGCTGAATTTGCTGAAGAAGAATCCGTGGTTCCGAAACGTTCATTGTTCGTTTTTTTTTTTTTTAATAAATGTACTAAAATTTTAATTATAATGTCTTTATTAAGCTTGATTATTAACCGTTTTATTATATGTTTTGATTATATTATTCCTTTCAACTTAAAGAAACGAGCCATTGAGCGGAATAATAGTATGATTGGTACAAATCGACAAAAATAACATTCTAGCACTCTAAAGCGGTTTTTGTGTATTGCTTGGTTATTTCACATGACACTTTATTTTGAAGAAGAATTTGAAGGAAAAATATATTAAAAGTAATACATTTGAAACAGTTAATTTAGCAGAAATAATCTTTAGATATTTTATAATAGAGTAGAATCTATTAGGCTTCCATGCTGAAACATCGCGTAAGCTCTTTTATTCTTTGTGACGAGAAGATGTGATTTATATTATAGGCGAAATTCGTTACGGAAATTTTATTAACTTTACATGTACAATCTCTATATATGATAAAATAGGATACGATAATAGGTAAGAAGTTCCACGTATATGGAAGAGATGAAAGAGATTGCTTAGACCTTTGCCGTGTGAAACGCGTACGGGATGTGTGCAGATCTCGTTTACGAGAGGATGTATACACGCAAAATTGCATTCAGGCTGATGAATCGCAGCGAACCGCACCGATATTAAAATTCGCATGCGTCACACGCGCACGGGAGTTCAATCCTTTTTTTTTCCTCATAGGTGACAGCGTGTGTTATAAACTTCCTGAAATATAGTTACGTCGCGAAGGTTGAAAAAAAGGGATACGCTTTTAGAGGTTGATTCGCGAGGCGAAACGCTGATTGAGAGAGCACCAATGTTCTCAGGTGGAACATGAGAATGGAACATTGGCTGTACTTTAAACGACGCTCGTTAGAAGCAATGTAAATACGTCTCCCGGGGACTCGTTATGATTCTTTGAAACAGAAATTTTGCCTAATTATTTATGCTCGAGCACTTTCCTAGATGTTATATTTATGACGTTAAACTTAGGGAAAGGGCTGTTTGAGTGTTTGCAGACTATCTCATTAGCGATGTGAAACTTTGTTGACGCGCATTATTCTTTTGCGTTTAACTAATACTAAATTTGAAAGACAGTAGAAGAAAATTTAAAAAACTTAAAAGAGAAGATAATGAAATAGGGTAAAACTAGTTGTGGATCACTCTTTAAAAAAAATTCATATTTTTATCTAGAACAATATCAAACAATTAATAAAATATATTATACTGGGTGAGTCATTTTAAGTGACAGATCCAAATATTTCCAAAAATACGCCAGATACAAAAAAATGGTTTAGACAAAAATTGTAGAGGACAACGGGGGACATCTAACTGTGCTAACAGTTTTTACCTTCAGGTCGATTTTCAAGGTTATTTGTAGGTCATGATCATTTTTTTAAATGAAACTATATGAATTTTTTTACATAATATGATTCCTCTAATTATTCTGCACATAAAAGTATTAAGGTAGCGATATCAAAAAACCAATAGTTTACGAGATATTTTATGTTTTATTGTGGCACATATTGACATAAAATATTAAATAATTCGTAAACTATTAATTTTTTGATAACCATACCTTAATACTTTTATGAACAGAATAATGAGATGAATCAATTGGTGGAAAGAAAACACATAGTTGCTTATTTAAAAAATTATTCATTTTGCATACATATTTTTTTAAAGCAACTATGTGTTTTCTTTCCATTAATTGATTCATCTCATTATTCTGTTCATAAAAGTATTAAGGTAGGGTTATCAAAAAATTAATAGTTTACGAATTATTTAATATTTTATGTCAATATGTGCCACAATGAAATATAAAATATCTTGTAAACTATTGGTTTTTTGATATCGCTACCTTAATACTTTTATATGCAGAATAATTAGAGGAATCATATTGTAAAAAAAATTCATATAATTCCATTTAAAAAAAATGATCATGACCTTCAAATAACCTTGAAAATCGACCTGAAGGTAAAAACTGTTAGCACAGTTAGATGTCCCCCGTTGTCCTCTACAATTTTTGTCTAAACCATTTTTTTGTATCTGGCGTATTTTTGGAGATATTTGGATCTGTCACTTAAAATGACTCACCCTGTATAGTCATGATTAATCATAAAGATTACATTATGGACGATTTTATTCCTACTATCATTTCATTTCCACTGTTTTATATGTTTTAATTTGAATTAAATAAAGTAATGACAATCCACAATTAGACCCCCTGTACTACTTGTGGATCAATTCACCAAATGCTTTATCCTTTTAGATGGCGTTACTACATTTCATAAGAATAATAAAAATAATTTGCGCATGCATATCGTAATATATACAGGGTGTCCCGTAAAGATCCGAACAACGCTTAAGGGAAGATTTCTGAGATTATTTTGAAACGAAAATTCTAATACGGAAATGTCGAGGCTACAACAATTTTTTGAATTATAAGTTAATATTAAATGCTTAGATAATAGAGGTTATAAAAGTAAAAAACCATTTTACTTTTATAGCCTCTATTATTATTTCTGGATTCCTTTGAACATTCTAAGATGAAAATCCTAATACGAAAATATCGAGGCTATAATAATTTTCGAATTACACACTATCTTTAACTAATTATAATTCAAAAGTTATTACAGCCTCAACATTTTGGTATTAGAATTTTCGTCTCAAAATGATCTCAGGAATCTCCTCTTAAGCATTGTTCGGGTCTTTACGGGACACCGTGTATAATGAAATTATAATTGATGATCCACATTTAGGGTCTAATTGTAGGTTATAATGCAATTTTACACATTCAAGTTTATTTAAAATTAGTTAATTTTATTTAAAATTAGACAGTTAAAAATCAATGTTAATTAAAAAATTTAATGAAAATTAAATGTTTAGCAAAAAAAATGTTAAATTATAAATAGTGACACTTTTTGTAAATAGATATGTATTATATATTATTTTGTATTCTATTTTGATACTTAAAACAAATAAATCTTTTCGGGATGGCATTTCTAAAATTTGACAAGTTTTTAGACATTTTTATAATAAATTTACGCAATAAAAGTATCATTATAACATAGTGATTAAACACCCGCGGACACATTTAATCTCAACTGAGCATAACGTTGATTTCCATGAAAAATCTAATGTTATATTTACTACCTACTATAAAAGCCATAAAGCAATTCTTATGATATTACACTTTGAATGAATTTTTAAAGATAGGTACATATGTTAGTTAACCTCGCACATTTAATTAGTTAGCGACATCAATAAAATGTAGCGCGTTCTTAATAAATTAAATTCAATTAATACTTGAAAGAGATAAAACAAATGCTAAAGAATCTTGTGATATGTAGGGGAGCAAGCGGCTAGTTGTAACAGGGGTAAATAATAACACGTAATTTTTACTGGGATTTTGAACTCTTTGACATCGAATATTTAACACGATCCTAGCCTTATAGCTTCCCGCATTACGTAAGCACAACCAGTGTTCCGCCAGATAGTGTAGAGAGAGATTGCGTGCACGTCCTCCGATTCAGTCAAGTAATGAAAAAAAAAATTATGTAAACTTTGATTTTTGATACCTATTGTTATCAATTGTTATGACAGTTTTGGGCATTAAGTTCTTAAATATATCTATCTTTACTATGCTATATTGGTTAGATTGGTTAAGAAGCAACGTCATTAAGTCGACCAACATCTTTCAATAAAACCAATGTTCACAGACCAAGTTTATACTTAATACAATAAGATTTCCTACAATAATTATTTTTGTATTTATCTTTCAAAAATAAAAGCTTAAACCTGTTAAAACTTCACGAATTTATTATTGTTACTACCTGCCCCATTGTTACAATTAACCCCAAACACGGAGCAAATTGTAACAACCGACTTTTTGATAAAACGCATGTTGTGGGGAAAACGTGTAGGTACTTTTTAATATTTTCTGTTCTGATTTAATGTATGAATGATTGATTTCTTGATAAAAGTAATTATAGTTGTAAAATACTTGATAGGTTTCATAATATATACAATATTCTGAAAATTGTTACAACATGCCCCTCGCTTCCCCATTTAATAGAAAAAAATATAATTATTTAAATATAAAAAGTGATCCGGAACTGGTACCTGATTCACATCTAGTGCTTTTATCCTATAATAAATCGATACTATATTATCAATGGAACTTTTAATGTAATTGTATAATATAATTTATAAATTATAACATAATTACATTAATTTTCACATACTTTAGTTACTAATGTTTCTTATAAAAGGCTAGTGAAAAATATTTTTTTTTAATCATCTTTGATTATGTCATTTATATTAATAGTAAAGTAAATAATATAATAAATGAGTCGTTGGGCATAATAGAAGTATGAGTTGGCAAAAGTAAAATTTGAAATATTTTATGGTAATAAATATATATACCTATTAATTATTGCAGTCTTTACATGTGATGTTTTGGCGTGACGTGCAGTTTTAGAGTCTCTGCGTCAATAGAAAATGACAAAAAAAAATAATGAAGTGGCTAGATCTCGTTGAGTACTTTTGCGAACCCTTTTGTTTTTCTTCAAAATGAAGAAATTAGCACTTATACTGTTGTTCCATCCATCGGCTTAAATTTAACTTCAAGTGGGATCGCGGGGACAAAGGGTTACACGCGAAAGCATCGAATACAAACCTAGCTCATCGATCGACTCGGAATGTCGTCGTCGAAACACGATCGAAGCAACAAGCTATTTTGCGAGTTTCCATTGCGTGACGAGAGAGAGAGAGAGAGAGAGAGAG
>NW_017257697.1:504307-515959 GCF_001594055.1 Mycetomoellerius zeteki | reverse complement strand
GGGAGAGAGATGATGAAGTGACAGAGAGAGGGAAGGAACACAATTCGGAATTCACGAACTTGGCGTAATTACTAGGTCGAGTGGAGTGTGAAACGATGTATATCCACAGAAAGCTTCGGTCCCGATGCTTCCTCTGGAATTGGAGTACTGCCAGAGTAACGGCGTTTCAATAACCATCTTTTGCTGTTACATTCTAGGCTCTTAAAACGTCTTTCAAATCTTCACCTTTCAAGACAGATGCGTATTGTTGCGCGCGAGCATGGAGCATTAATTATTAAGCATCATTCATTGCATGCAAATCGTCCTAGATTTCATCTCACTGTTCTCTTTGAATTCTTCTCTATAGATACTCTCTAAATCGATTTTTATTTAGGAAAGATTTTAGCCTCTTTCTCTCTCTTCTGCGATTGATTAGTAGCGATTTGAAATGACAAATTTTGGGAATTTAACGAGAATGTAAGCGGAAGCCCATATATATATCCTCACATTATTTGAATCTAACGAAATGGTCTGTCTCTTAATTATACTATAATTATATTATAATTTTGCTGTAAGACTTACACTGGTAGAAATGTGACCACGAGCTTCCTTTACATGTAAATGAAGCTCGTGGTGTTATGAACGAAATTAAAAGTAATGATTTAACTGAAAATTAAGTTACAGTAGTTACTTAAATGTAATGAACGTGTACATTAAATTTATGAAATTTCATGTACATGTACACAAATATACTTTTTAGTTATAAATATATTAAATTTAATGTAATGTCATGAAATTAAGTTCAAATTGTGTAAATTAAAAGTATATTAAATTTCATGAAATTTTTAACAGTATAATTACCAAATTAAAAATATACCCTGCATGAAAAAAATTTACTAATTCTTATACATATTTCTTTAAATAGTAGGTAAGAATTTACTTACTTTGTTGAGAGAGAGAGAGAGAGAGAGAGAGAATCTATCGTGTCAAATTAACTTAATTTAAGTCGCCATTGCTCCTGTTCCTCAATATATCGTTATTTATTCAAACAATACAGTTAAATAATTCAAATTGGGTTAAATTTGACATTATGGATTTAACAGTGTACAGTAAATAAATATTTATCCAATAAAAAATGATAATTAAATCAAATTAATGATTTTTGTATCAAATAAATATATGTCTACATCTAGTAAATATTTACTCAGAACTATTCGAACAAATATTTATTAAAATTTAATATATTTTCAGTGTAATGGATGTTGAATCACGTAGGAATTAAGAATTAAAATTTTCATGAAAGAAAAAGTATGAATGGTAGAATAATTCTACTAGTTATTTTAAACGATAAAAGACTCGACATCTAATAACTTTGTAGAAACAATTCTATTAATGAAATATTTTACAGCCAGACGTTATATATCCGTGTATTAATTAATTAATTGTTCTGAATTATTCACAAATATGGCGATTGGAGAATGTAACAATAATAAAACACGACGATTCTCTCGAATACCCACACGCACATTTTCTCACAGTACAATTAATATTTTAAATTATATTTTACATTACGTATCGTACTTCACAATGGTATCATGACATTTAAACGTTATTCCTGTGACGTTGCATTTTCCATTAATTATAAGTAAATGCTGCCACAAGCGTCCTTAATTACTGCACCTGCCCTGTTCTAAATAAGAGGCGCAGCGTTTGAATAGAGTCGCATGATAAAATGCAGAAGACGAGAATTCTGGTCTTTTCTTTTTTACCAGATTTTTTTGTCACGAAGCACAGAAAGCAAAAAGATCGTAGCCGATAACTACGGCCGTGAACCCAATTAATTGGACATCATCTTCGACTGGCACCTCGTTTCGCTTCTGACTTTATTCGAGATTTCCAATAATTCTGATATCTTGACAAGAAATCTGATTAGGCTCCCTTGGTATTTCTTACGAGCTTAACATATACAACAGCAGCGTTGTATATTTCTGTACTACGGATGCGAATAAAGTTAAACGAAAAAGTTAGATAAAAGAACTGGTTTCGGTGATACGATTAAAAATAAATCTGTGATTTTTGACACATTTATGACGTTCGCACAAAGAATCGATAACATCGTTAACGAACAAATCACGTTGCAAAAGATAATAATAAAAAACCCATTATTTTAACACAGATCATTTTTCTCGTTTTGAAATATTTTTCTATTCACTAGAATCTCTATAGTTTATAAATAGAAATCGGATCGCTCGGTAAATTAATCCTTCTCGAAAGCTTGAAATCCCCCGGCTCTTACAAGTCATTATAATCTTACATCAAATTTATAGGTACACGATTTGGCTGTTCCTCGCGTGTAAAGGTAGACAAACGGCTCCTTGTGAGGCGGAAAGAGAGAGAAAGAAAGAGAAAGAGAGAAAGGGAAGCACGCGATCGACAAAAATATCTCGGTACAGCGTCCGAAATAAAACGTGCGCCAGTAGGAGAGAGATAAGTGAGTGAAAAGCTGAGCCAAGAAGGAGAGAGAGAGAGAGAGGGAGAGAAAGAGAGAGAGAGAGAGAGAGAGAGAGAGAGAGAGTGAAGAGACACTACGTGACTCCAAACGCGCGCGTTGCGTATAAATGCGAATTTTTTATTGCTCCAAGTCTCGGCTCCGCGAGACATCGCGTCGCCAGGTCGGGACAATAAATGGTGGAATGACGTGGGACACTGCATTCTACGGTGGAATATATACGTTATTTATCCCTCGTCGGCGATATCCACGCTTCAACGGGCGCCGTCGACGATGCCGAAAATACACGCGGGTCGTTCGCGGTCGAGTGCTCGAGCGGGTTGAATTGGATTGAATATCGGAAGAATTCGATGCCGTGTGCGGCGAATAATCGCGCGGAACAACGCGATATCGGGCGTCGGAACGAATGCCAGGACGCCAGGGCGTTTTCTGCCATGTGGAAATGCACAGGCTTTTGCGGGCCATGGCCGACGCGGCGGTCGTTCTTGTCAGTGACCGACGACTAAGAAAAGCTTCTGGCTTCGCGCGCGACGTATATCGGGTGGCGCGATATTTCCACGATGTGTAGTGTGACCGCTTCACCCTGCGATGCTCTTATAGCGAATTCGGTCACTTGCATTACATTGGATTAGTGCGTACTAAAAGCTGGTAAAAGTACATGAAGTTAGTAAAATTAAATGTAAAAATACACAATTTTAGATGTAAGTGAAAAACGCCATTTTCGATCAAGACGGTCTTCGTACCAAATTTCTTGTGAATTTATACAATTTCCAATTCAAACTAACTGTGCGCCGATTATTTGTCAGTCCTGAAACACAGTTGTAAACTGAAACTGGAATAATATCACAAATTAAATTTACAAGCAATTTATTATTATTATTACCGCAAATAAGCATCTAAGAAAGCTGCTAATGATTTGATGCTATTAAGCATCTTAAAAACTATATAATTGTTATATAGTGTTTGCGATATGGTGTATTATGCTCGTGATGAGCTTCCTTACTTTCATTGTAGTTTAAATTTATAACAGTTTTTCAAAATCTTATCTCAGATAATTCCAATAATTCTTCTTTTTTCTTTTTAACATTCATCTATGTGTAATTCTTGTATAGAGAGTTTAGTGTAGTGAAGCTCACTATGATAAGGTAGTTATTACGCACACATTGTTATACATATTAGGGTGATTTATCTCTGAAGAGATCTCAAAAATCAGCCAAAACATGTAAGCGCGTTATTTTAATAAAGAGGTTTTTGTGAAATCGGTATATTATTTGCGCAACGATTACCGCGCCTAACTCCTATTGTCCTGTTTTCTCCAAATTTCCTTAAAAACTGTAAATAATTTAAATGATAAATATCTTAAATGATTAAATATTAAATAACCAATAATGATATCGTCATATTATTTAATAGGATATAGGTACATGTATTATTTCACTGTCAAAATTGATTATACTATTTTATATTGCATTTATATATTTTATATGAAGCAATCTTCAATAAGTACTACTAATCCAGTGCGAGTAACCAAATTCAATATTAGTAAACTAAATAGTGGAAATGCTATAAAACGTAGAAGTACGACAGTCGTACAAATTTCTGGCGGAACAGTAAAATTTATATTGGCTTGGATATACATCGTCACTAAACAAACAGATAGTATTGTTGTGGCGGAAAAATAATCGACTTGGAGTAGAGCCATTGAGTCTCGAATGGCGGTATAAGACAGGGCTGATAAGTCGTACATTTTATGGGACATTTGGTACATATACATCTCATTCGCGTATTTATAGGGAATAAACTTTGTTGCTTTTCAGTTAAATTTATCGTGACAAGCAAACGTGATTTAAATATGATTTTACAGACATTGATGTAATTATCCATTTATTGTATTTTTTTATTTTTACTGTCAACGCGCGGTTATACTTGAAGAAAAAGATATAGTGATGACCATCTATGCAAGTTTTATGTGTGGAAAGAGAGAGAGAGAGGGAGAGAAGACATGGAAAGAGAAGTATCTAAAAATAGTTATATCTATGATATAGTCTAAAAATAATTTTGATAGACTATAAAAATAATTATATAAGGCGTTCAAATTAGTTGCTAAAATGCAAAATTTTTTGCAACATTACTTAAGCATTTTGCATAATTATTCTGATACAGTTCAACAAAATTATTTTCAGATCTGAATCTAGCTAAATTTTTAAATACTTCAGCAAAACTGTTCTTTCCGTGTAAAATTAATGTACAGTTGAATAAATTATTTTTATAGTTATTGCAATTATAAAATATTCCTCTCTTTCAACATTAATTTTACATATAAAATGTGTATATTTGTCATTTTGTTTTTCATCTATATAGTTGCTATCACTATATTTTTCTCCGAATGTAGAAAACTACTAGAAATCCGTTTTACTCGTAAGTTTAATATATCGCCTACAATAATGACTCCCATTTTCGAACTTGTTTATTAAACGTTGATAAATAGTTTTGTATTTCCTCGAGAAAGCTTAATAAATTGCTCGGACGTAAAATACCAAATTAAGTTGCTTCAGTTTTGATTTTGCTGAAGAGTATTTCGCTGTGTTATATTTTCATGACGCATAAGCCAGATAGGACTCAAAAGCTTCATGCTCAATTAGACGCTCTTTTCCGCAAGTAGTGCACTTCAGAAACGTGTTAACGAGGATTGCAAACTGTGCACGGTTCGGTTCTCTTTTATTGCTACTATACTTGATGTAGTATAAGACATTGCTTCCAAAAGCTTCCATTCACATTGTAGCGAAATTCCGCGAGTCTCTCGTTTTGCCTCTAACTCCGAAATATTCTCCTAAAATTATTCTCTCGTCACCGCTTTAGCATGAAGGAACTCGATTCCGATATGCATGAAATTACCGTAACCCGTAGCCGACCAGCGAAGCTTGCCTTTTGGAAAGAAGCGGGAATGTCGTTACTATTGTCGTCAGAAGTGTGTCGGAGTGAATTACGTGCTCGACGGTACTTTTCGAGACTGCACCTCTGAAAGATTTCGAGTCGCGAAGCTCTAGACCGTTCACGTAGGGACGACATTGTAAATGGAAATGAGCCAACTACCTATAAGCTTACCCGAGACGAAAAGGTAGAAATATGCTCACATATTCACGTTCTTGACCCTACATGTTGGATTTTGCACGGGTGACGCTTACTTTTAAAATATCACATATTTATCAAAATAAAATTTTTATGTATAATCCCTTCGAGCTTACATGGAAATAAATCCATATAAATTACCTGTTGAATAAAAAGTATCTCAATCATATCGTCGGATATATATTCATATTAAACATATAAAATTTAAACTGTAAATATTCTATTTGAGTTTATCAATATCCTCATATATCTAATGTACCTGAAACAGAGATTACTCAGAGATTACAATTGCTCGAATCCTTTCAAGAGTAAAAAATATTGAGTGTTAATTTTTATTGTATTGTCGCGCGCAATTATATTAAAGCTCTTTTTTATTTTTATTTTATCACATAAAATTTTAATGAAACATTAAAATATAATGCAATCGATTCTCTGCCAATCTGCAGTGATTAATTCAGATTTGATTTAATTGAATTCGTAGATTCGACTCTTCGGATATTTAGAGATCCAGGATTATCCGGGATAATATGGATACTCCGCGGATATATGTAATCGGATATTAAATCAACTAGGTATTTACAATCTTAAAATACCACTCCCAATATTTCTGTTTTTCAACAACGAATAGTCAAGATTTATGGATATTACAACGTGTATTTTCGCGCGAAAATGGATAATTCTCGCCTGGAAAATATACACACACAGAAAAATATCATTCTATTGCTAAGAAAAGTAATTATTCATTTTATTTTTCTTCTTTTAAGTAATGGTTATTTTTAATAAAGAATAAGAGAAAATATTTAATGTAGAATAAGAGAAAAAGATATTTTCTCGCTAGTAGTTTTAAAATGTATTCATCACAAGTTTTAGAAATACTCAATATCACATACTCAAAATAAGAATTTATTCTCTTTTGAAGTATATTATAAAATTTTATCGAAGAAAAGTCAGATTTGATTAACTCGAATATTTAATAATATATTAATGTAAGAAAATTTATTGGATCAGAAAAATTTAAGTATAATATATTAGGTATATTTCTTTCAATTCTATATAACAGATTTAGGAAAAGCGAAATATAGTTTAGAAACAAGAAATTTTTTTCTTATTTGAAGTAAATTCATATTTTCAATTTAAATAAATATTTATTTTGGTACCAAATTATAAACATGATTTTTATATTGTTTCATAATGATATTTTTTCATATAACATTTATCTTAATTATTTCGAATTAATAAATACGAGGGTATTATTTTGTTTCCATGTAATCTCCTCAAATATTAATAATATCAAACTAAATAATAAAAAAAATAATAAAAGAATAATTAAAAATAATGAAATATTTAAAAAATAATAAAAAAATTAATAATATTAAACTATCAGCAGAGACATGAAATTAAAAATGGCAGTAAGAGATATACTGTTGGCAATGACTCGATCACAAACGTGCGATTAGCTCAGCGTAAATGTATTAGGCTTATTGTTCTAGGGATCGTAGGTTTAAATCTTGCCGGCGGTGTGATGCGTTTTTCAATAATTAATTGTAGTTAATTAGACAGAATATAGATATGTGAAACAGTAAAAATATAAATTGAACTGGAAAAATAAAAAGTAATAATAACAAAAAAAAAGTTATTTTTTTTATATAACCATAATTTTTTTATTACAAGTAAATATGATACTTGATTCAAGCAAAGGAAGAATTTTTCTTAAGAAAAAAAGATATCTTCGTTAAAACGTATAGTTCTCTTCCATCGATTCTAGATAATAAGTAAATCGAATTTTTGATTTAATTTAATATTTTTCATTGAAATATTAAATTTTCTAGGATTCAGAATATATTTTGAATAAATTAGATGCTTGTGATGAACTTATAATAGATTTGCGGATATATGAACTTTTGAAATACTTGAAAGAAGTCATTATTATTTGATTATAGTATATATTTTTTTGTGTGCAGGCATTGATGTAGAACTTAACATTAAGGGCGCATTCTGAGTGTGTTCTTAAGGAGGGAGAAGAACAAGGCCGGTGTCCCTTTGCATTGGTAATCTATGCCACAATTTGCAATTACAATCGGCAGGAACGTCAAGAATGTCAGTTTCTATACATGGTGCTACTGCATCATCACATATCATGCATATCGACGTTAATTCTCTCTACGTTGTTTACCGGACTAATTTTCAATCATTAAGGAGCACGAACTTGAGATATGCATGCACGTTACAGAGTTGTTACTGTTAGTTACTCTTAACGTAAGAAAGTTTAAACTTCGTAAATGGTTTAATTTACATTGAAATGATATGATTGAAATTTTCATAAATAACATTTTTTTAAATTCTTATATATAAATTTCCAAATTTTCATAACGCACAAACATTGTTTAATGAAGATAAGTAATAATTATAAATAAAGCGTATTTTTTTTGTGACATGCAATGAGTGTAAAATTCTCTCGATAACACGAGGAGAAAAATAGTGCAGCTGTCCTTCGAGATGGAGAATTTAAATTTATTGCGTGCATATACATATATATATATATATATATATATATTTATATGCACGAGTAGAGCTTCTTTTTTCCCAAGAATTTGATTCCAGTCTGAAATGTAACATTCGTAGCCCGCAGGTAAAGCCTCTCATGATTTTTCAGATCACTCCTACTGCGGTGGAGAGCGTCAATTCCGAGCGAGGGTTGTAAGCCGAGGGGATGGCGACAATCCGGCGTGAAAATAAAACGATACTCGGCGTGACGCACGTAACGATCCGCGCGTATCTGGGGATCTTGATGGATCTGACACAGCTGATCGCGATAAAGCTAGCAGGCGCGAGGTTGTTGAAGCTCGTACAGTTGTTGGCAAGAATAAACTTGAAAAAGCGCGAGTGTGCACTCAATGCCAGAATAAAGCGCGCATTGGAACCGAGTCAGAGACGTATGAAAAGGTCAACCCTCTCGCACCACATGCGAGTCTATGTCTCGCTGAAACATGTACCTTACACACACACACACACACACACACACACACACGTAATGTCATCCTAATTCGTATCGCATTTGCATGATGCTTTTCTCGCCGCGGTTGAATTACCAGTTATCCACCTAACTGCCCGAGTACGCAGAACGAGATTACTTCTTCGTGCGCTGGCGAGAACAACGAAACTCCCGCATAAATTGAGCATACATTTTCCTGTTCGACCCGTGCTTCTAACATAACGTATATGCGCGACAAATCGCCTTTACACATCAGTTACCACGTCTTGCAAATTGTACGCCACACGAGCACTTCGACCTACATATTTAAAAGGACAAATATAAATTAACCTGTCAAATTTTAATTAAGCTGTTACCGATTGTTTTATGGACTTAGATGAAAGATTGAAATACAAAATTGAAATACATTTAGATGAAAATAGAAATCCTGCTCTACACCACAAATATGGAACAAATATCAATTATTTTTATATGAAAATGACACCTACATACTTTAAGAGCAAATAATTAAATTTTCATCGGTTTTGTAAGAGCCATCGTATTGGGGAACAATTTGTGTCAGTAATTTTAATTAAAATTTTGCGAAAATATACAGGCTGATTGAAAAGTACTCGGTTATTAAAATGATCCCTTCGGGGCCATTCTAATTAAGCGTGTTGGTTGATCACGAGTAATTAGTCCAGGGGATCCACTCCGATTTCTATTTGTAGCTGTGAGAGAAAGGACATTCAAGAACGCGAAAACTCGATTCTATTGATTTTCTCTTCAGCTTCGATTTTCGACACTGCTTGCTGGCCGATGTACTTAAACCCACGCAATGAGATTTAATTGAAAGCATCTAAGTACTCAGAAGTGTACTCCATTAGAGGATACTCACGTCACTTTGCAATAAAATCCAAGAAATGTTGAAAAATTATGGCGAAATGGCCTCCATAAAATCTTATTTACACTTTTTTTATTAGCAACTTGTAAGTGAACTAGAAAACTATTAAGTAAAAAAAATATAATTTATAGAATTATATAAAAAATACAGTTTATAGGATTATATTTTTTAGAATTATATTTATAAAATTATAATTTATAAAATTAGATTTTTTAAGTACTAATTTTGCTAGAAGGCACACTAGTTGCTAATAAAAAACATTGTAAATCAAGTCTTACGTTTTCGCTCATATTACTTCGGATAAAAGTCATTTACAACTGAATATAATTTAATAAAGAGAAAACAATGTACTGTTTCCTCTATAATGGACAGTATTTTGAATTCAAATCTTTGACGATTTCATCTTGAGTTACTACCTCTTTTAATCCATTCGCATTCCTTTTAATAGCAATAAAATCTGTCGAACGGCGACTTAAAATTCACGCTGTTCATTTTTTTTTGGGCTTCGTTGTGTCGCTCTAGACTCTAGAGATTCACGTTATAAATATATATATATAATATATAATATATATAATAAATTTATATATATAGATAGATATATACGGTAATCCTTCCGTTATTTCACTTGCGGTCATTTCTGTCAATGTTGGGTAGCTTCAATCAATCTTCGTTATAGAGAAGAGTGCAAGAATATGACAGAGAAATATGGGAAAAGTGATTTCTGGAAAAATATTACAATTTAGAATATATAAAACCTCAATTCGTCTATCTATATTGTCGGAACATGAGGTTTAATACGATTGTGACATATTGCGGTTTACCGACGAATATAAGGGAGTACTTTCGTATGAGTATAGCGTGCTTGAATGAGCTTGCGGAAGTGACTGCGGTGACGCTACTTCCCTCGTAAAATTACGCGTGCTACAAAGATTTACGGGCGATAACGTGAGTATCTTACGTGAGAAAATCGAGAAAAATGTTCCCGTGGCGCATGAAACACAAGAATGCTATTTTAACGGGCGGGTGTAACGTCCGACGTTGTGGCTCCGGGAGGGATTCAGAAATGGAACGACATCTGATAGCGAGCCGTCGTCGTCGGTCGTGAGAACCACTTTACCGTCGCACCGCTCATTGAAGGGTGGATAGGTGAGTATAGGCAGCCAGACTTTTGCCTTTCACACGTCGGGCTAAGGAATGGTAAGGGCTCTTATAAAAAACGGAATTGCTTCCTTGAGAAACATGCTCTGCTTCCCGAGGCAAAGAACAGACAAGTGAAGCTTGAATTACTTTTAGCTGGAGATATATTCCTTAGAGGGATGATTTCTCCCGCGAGATACGTATATTTGTCTCTGTCTAAATTCACGATTCTGAATGAGATAAGCGCGATGCAGGGCACGAATCTTTTTCTCTTTCTTAAGAGACAAAGTGTGACGAAGTGATTTATTTAATGTAAAATACAGCTTACTATGCATTTCCTTTTTTTTTAATACTTTTAAATCTCCGTGATGAGAAAAACTAAAATTTCCGTGTCTCTGCGGCGATATAATTGTACATAAACTGACAATACGTATCGCTCTGTTTTAATTTGATGATTTATATGCAGCTACTTCGTCAAACTTTCCTTAACTGTAAGTATTCGTGGATCCAGTGTATTTTAAGTTAATATACGTATATCTTTGTTTAAAGTTAACGTAAGTGAGCGATTTTTTATTTTGAATGTCAAAGTTCGAGGAATAAAATTATATAATACATTTAAAATTATGTGAAATAAGAATGAATTAAAGTTAATCCTATATCAAAATATAATTCTATATCAAAATATAATTGAGAATATGTGTGCGTGTGTGTGGGAGACACATAAAATTTGTAAAATTCCGCTTTAAAAAAAGTTGATTTCGGACATCGAAAAGTTGAGATTTTTTTTATCATCTTTGTACTTTGACAATTTTAATTGTATCATAAAATGAATCATTCAAAGTCTATTAAAAGCGGCTATATAAAAATAAATAGATAAAAGAATTTAACGTTCTATTGTACAAAATAATTGAAGAATGAAAAATTAAAATTTTACCAGAGATGATATTTCAGTAAAACATCAATACTTTTTTATTATAAACAGAATATTATTTTTACCTATCTACTGAAAAGACAAGGGAAAGA
>NW_017257697.1:467219-504291 GCF_001594055.1 Mycetomoellerius zeteki | reverse complement strand
AAAGAGATACTGTTGAATTCACTAATAGTACAGTGTCATCAAAAGTTATACAAAAGTTTCAATGGAAACGCAATGTGAATATTATATTTCGCGAAAATGGGGGTTATAAGAAAATTTTACTGAACATTGTCGATTTACTTCTCTACATAGCTTGATCTTGTTTCTCGTATCACTAATAACGAACCGACTGTGTGGATATATCTGACTGGTTCTTGTTCATGACCGCGACGCGGACTATCGCTTCATCTTCCCTTCATGCACTTATACTCGATGATTCGCACCACGTGTCCGAACATTTTTACGTCCGTCAAGTATACCTACATCATTGATGATCATTGACGAGCCGCTCTCATAAGTGGCGTCTACCGTTATATACGGCGCAATTCAATAATTCATCAACCTGTCTAGATAAAGTTCGAAGTGGAATATCAAGTTGCAAGAAATTATCTCTTGGTGCAAGAAATATGGATCAAAGCATAATATTATCCTTCCCTTGTGATGGATATAATCTTAATGGCATTTCAGATTTATTGGCGATTTGCGAGCGCGTGGCGATATACTTAAAAACAAAATTTTATTGTTATTAATATTATTATTGTATAACATATAGTATTGTTATAAATACGTTATATATAATGTATATTATTTATTATTAAATCTAATCAGTATTCCAGTGGGCCCCGACATTTTCTTCAACTATGTTGCGAAAAATTATTTACAACAAATGTTTTTCACAATTTTACATAATTTTATATTCTGCACTGTTAAATCTATAGTGTAAAATTTAACTTAACGTGAGTCATCACTGCTCCTACTCAATCGTTATTTTATACTAAAACAATGGTTATATTTGACATTATAGATTTAGTAGTGCAGAATATAAAATTATGTAAAATTGTGAAAAACATTTGTTGTAAATAATTTTACGCATTTAACTATCGTTTTGGTAAAAAATAATGATATATTAGAGAGTTTTTGCAATAACGTGAATTCAGATACGGTGAACGCTAAAGTCACGCTATCCTTTTTTTAATTAGTTGTTAAGAAGAAGATAACCTGATCTTAGCGTTCACTGTATCTGAATAAACACTATTGAAAAAACTCCCTATTTACTAAGAGTAGTGGCGACTCATGTTAAGTTAAATTTGACGCTATAGATTTAACAGTGTGAGTATAACTTATAGCAACGAACATCTAGCGTGGCTTATATAGCCCTTTTAATTTTATATTATTTTAATTGATTACCTTTTCTATTTTAACATCAATAACTATTTTTTCTATACATAGAGAAGAAGAATGAGAAAAGTTTGTGCAAGGTACGATGTAACGTACGAGTTGGGACTTTATTCGTTGTCCAGCGAGAATTCATCCAATGAATTCGTAATCTCCCATAGGATTTACCATTCGACACGCGTACTATAATATGAAAAAGGTGAAAAGGAATTAATAATTAATGGCAGAGATATTTTTTGCACACATCTTACGACAACCGTATCTTTTCTAGAATCAAAATTGACTCGTTTCATTTTTAAACGAAATATATTATATTTCGTCGAAACGAGGAATATTTTAGCGTTTTCCATTGTTACTTCGGTATACAATAGTACCTCGACAGAAGCGCGTAGTTTAATATTTGTTACGGTGTGTAACGTGGCGTATATTATGTCTGCCTCAGATGAGCTCTATTCTATTCATTTTGACGATTCGCCAGGGGATATTTTAATACATAAACTGTGAGCGTCATTCGTGCATCGCCTGCTGAATTTGTTTCAACCATAATCACAGTTCCTTTAGTAGTTACATAAAACTGAATAAACCGTAGCACTAATTAACACGCATTTCATATAAATGTATATGTAAAGATGACGCGTTGTTGTAATTAAAGATAAATTAAAGACAACTATAAATATCGTACTTATAAAAAGAAATTATTTTTATAGAAAGATTATATCGCTCCTTTTTACTTTAAAAATGACACAACTAAAAAAATATAATTTTAAGTTATCACCATGAATGAGTTAAGTAAACATTAATCAAACATCAAATGAATTAACTTAATCTTATAAAAAAATGTCACAAAATTGTCACAACTCAAAAGAGTGGTTTTTTTTAAGGATTGGGAAAAGTAGAATGACATTTAATGTTAAGAATATATTCTTTTTATTTTATTCGGTTAGTCGATAATTTTCTGTCAAGTTGAAAAATAGCTTTCCTCTTTTCTGGGAAACTTAATTTTTTGCGTTATCATCTTTTAAGTAAAGAAGAAGTAGAAGTTCTTCCTCTAAATAAGTTTATTTACATTTCCATTTACAAGATACCGAAAAGTACAAATGTCAAAAACGTTGACTAGAAAATTAACTTACGTATATTCATTCGAACACGTTAATTATGTGTTGAAATACTTTAAATATACCTGATCATAATTATTTAACCGTTTAATATTGAGAGACATCGAGACTAGTGGAACCATTTGCTCAACAATTTGCGCTTGCGCTTCACGATGCGGAATTTAATAAAAATCTTTGGTCTGTGATTCTCTATTTGTTTATCTATTTGTTTAAAGGCGATGGGAAAACCACGATGTGCCGCGCTATATGTGCATTCTCGCGTTACGTGCACGGCATCGGTAAGTCTTCCCTTTCGTTCGACTTTGAAATATTAATTTATGTGATACTCGTTACGCGAACAAAGTCTGAAGTTGAACTTATGATTCACGACTTCGATATCAACAATATTGAGAGGGTTTCTGCTTTGGTACTGGTTTCCTTGGAGATCGCATGAAACCACATTAAGAAAATGAAGACGGGGAAACGTCATTACATACTTTTCTAATATTACAGTACTCCATTCCTTCTAGACCTTCAATTTTGTATTTGCCAACTTCGCTTTTTGTGCTTTCCTTTCGGTTCTTTTTAGCCATAAATACTTATATATATATATATTTCTCTAACTTTCTTAGGAACGGCTTTATGAATCTTAAATAAAAGACCAAACTTTAAATTCTATTTCTCTTCATATTTATTATATCACTATTCTCTTTTCTTCATAATTGAAGTCAAAATGTAAGATATTTTTAGAAAAGATAATTACGAAGAGAATATCTTGAATTTTATATTTTATCGTTATAATATAAGAACGCGTGCGTATTTCTTGTATCGATAAAATAAACTTACAACGCACGTAACGTTGCCTCTGAAAAGAATAAAAAAAAAAGTGGTAGATTTCCACGGTATATTTCACTAATAATCTCTCCTCTATCTACACATTTACGACTTACCCCGTGCATAATTGCAGTTCGCATTATTATCCGGTCGATTATCAGCTCAGCGCGTTTAGAGTCGGCGGGAAACAGAAGGAAAGTACGCAAACGGATTAAATACACGAGAGGGGAGGTTCATTTCTCACCCGACGCGGAAGAGAGATGGCACGAGAGAATGTGAAAGTTTCTAAAGTTCCGCGAAGAGGCTTATAGCAGGGCACGCACTCCGAGCGAAAATCGATAGTAACGAGGCGAGAAGAGCGTAAACGCGAAGGAAGAGTGAGGTAAGTAGGAAATAAAAGTAGAGAAGACCGAACACGCAGAGGCACGCACGCACGCACTTAATGTTCGCCACCGGCGCGAGTACACGCAACAACCAGAAGCACGTCCTCGCACCACGAAGGCCCGCGCAGCACTGACTCTTTCTACTGAGCGCTCTCTCCGAACTCCGCTGTGTCCCACGACTCGACGTGCGAGAGATCGGGGCGAGAGAGAGAGAGAGAGAGAGAGAACCGTGCGCACACACGACAGAGCAAATTAATAACTAGGGTTTGCTTTGGCGGATAAATAGCTAATGAGCCGGAAAATCAGAATATTACAGATGATATGCGTTCTATCGTTTAATAAGTGGCAAATGCAGTCTATCGCAATAAGTGGCAAATGCAGTTTGCTAAATGCATCCCTACCGGAAAGATCAACTTCGAACTTACGAGAGAATCCCGTTTATCGCGAAAATCTTGGTTGTAAATATATGGGATGACCTGCGTGAGAGAGACGTGAAATTTATAGTTTGAAATACGATAATGTGTGAAATATTTGACATTTGAGAATTTATGATAATGAAATATGTATAATTACATTTACGGTTTATTCGAATAGATCGGTTTTCATTTATGTCATTTTACATACCGGTAGATTAAATTATTCAACGGTATTTACACTATGTGTACATTTCGTAATGATATAATATTGTATTATGAACGTTTGCTTTGTCGCGTTTCTCTCAAAAGCGAACGCTTCAAACACGACATGTATAAATACAGCGAATTAATGCCATCGATCTGAGGCACGTTTGATTTTACAAACGTCGCAAATCGCTGAGAGTTTCATGTCGACCAAACGAACCTCAAACAATCGGACGTAATCAAAAAGTGACAACTCTGATTGACGGGCGGCCGCCTGTCTCATGGTAATTACTAATCACCTTCATTGGCAGTGAACGTTCGAGGACAACACGCCAAGATCAATTGATCGATTATCCGTAATCAGATAAGTTACACGAGCAGAATTTCGAAAGGTCAGACGAGCTGTTCTCTCGTACACCCGAGAAACATTTTGCTCGCTCACTTGCTCGCCAAAGCCTTGCGGAAGCAAAGGCTTCAGATTTCAAGCTGAAGGAGATACTGCGATCGATGTGTGCAACGAAATTCTACAACGTAAATCTATCATCAAATATATTTATTCTGCCATTCATAAATTCGGCAATGCTTGTAGTTTTCTCGCATTTCACAAAAACTTAAGTATCTCGATGAAAAGAAATCATGTAGAAGCTTTTAAAAATACATTTTAAAGAGAAAAAATAGGGCTTCAAACTGGCGTTTGAATTTCGTCTTTATGATATTTTGTTTTTAAATTACACAAAATTGAAAATTAATATTTTTTGAATACTTATGTTATCCTTCGAAAAGCGCCCTACTTAGATGGAACATCATCGGACAAAATTTAGCAGACAAACATTTTAAAGTAGACTCTCTAAGTTCTAAAATGCTTTTTGACAAAAATTGTTACGATGCTTTTGCAAAGATATCAAATTTTTTATTGTGTAATATTTTATTGTATAAAAATTTAATTTTTCTAAAACGTTTTTTAACTTTGAAACTAAGAAATTTACAAAAAAGAGGACAAAAATATTTGTTTGATTTCTATAAATTAAAAAAAAGATTTTTAAACCTTTTTTGACCATCTCAACATATTTTATAAAATTAAGTCAAAATTTTATACGATAAAAAATTCGATATCTTCGCAAAAAGCCAACGTAGCAATATTTTTCGAGAAATATTTTAAAGCTTAGAAAGTTTATTTTAAAATGTTTATTTGTTAAATTTTATTCGATGATGTAAAGCTCTTAAAAAGATAACAAAAATGTTACATAAAATGAATATTCATTTCATGTTATTTAGGAACAAAATATCATAGAGATAAAATTCAAACGTTAGTTTAAAACTCTACTTTTTCCTCTATAAAATGCATTTTTAAAAACTACGATTTTTTTTATCGAAATGCGTGAAATGCGAGAAAATTGCAAATTGCAATTGTTCTCAACGACATATACAGATGACTAATTGCTATTTAACAAGATACCTAAGAGATTAGCGGAGTGTATTTGTGAATATATATATATATGTAGTGATGTAGCTCTAATTTAATATGATAAATATAGATATCGGATTCTTAAGTAATTGCATATTTTTTTAGAAAGGAATTAATATTGACAACAATGGAAGCAACTTCGATGACTTTGACCTTGACATATGTTGTCAAGGTCATGATCCTGAATGATCTCCGATTTTACTTGGCGATCGCTCTTCGTTAAAAAGTTATTAACAAAAAAGTTTAAAAATAACGTTTTATTTCTGCTTTACATATACACACAGTATTGAATACTATTTTATATACTTTCCCCTGTTTTCACGCGAAGCGACTCTCGTCCCACCTCCCCCCTGCAAAAGTGCGTACAACTTCCTCTATATTGTTCATTTATTTTGCTGGGTATCGTTTATATTTATAAATTTTGATCGCGCAGTCTTAGTTGATTCTTCAAATTGTAAACGTACAGTTACTGCTTCTCAATGTATTAGTACAAGTGATAGTGTATATTGATTATACTCAAGTCATTGACAATATTGAGCTACTTGTTATAAGTACAATTTAAGTTATGCAGTTAAATACACATTTAAATTGCAATCTTTTTTTGTTAATAACTTTTTAATGAAGAGCAACCATCAAGTAAAATCTGTCGGAGGTTATTCAGGATCATGACCTTGACAATATATGTCAAGGTCAAGATCATCGGAACTGCTTCTGTTGTCAATATTTACCGAAAGGAGTTTAAAAGGTAAGATTAAAATAGACATTTTTTTTCTTATTCAAAAAGTATTCTAAACATACATATTTATATGTACATGTTGTACGTATTTTCATATTTTGTCTGCATAAAAAATCCGATATCTAATAATAATTGTCAGAGCTCATCAATTAGCGCCCTTATATCTCAAATAGTTTGTAACACTATCCGTGGCGTCATCAGCGCCGTAATATTCTTTCTGTAGATATCTTTCTATGTTCTACAACTTATGTTACCAATGATTTTATCTATCAAATATACATGGCGTCTCTCGTCCCACATACCTTTTTGTAACGTATTCACAAGGTGATTACTGAGTACGATTTATACTTAATAAATGCTCTATTGTGTTTACCAAACCTTTGTCGGTTGACTCACACCTGGATTTCTGGACAAGACGCAACTCTAACAATAATAATATTACATTATATCATCATACAGGATATTCCCGAGTTAAATTCATGCCAAATTTAAAATATGAATTTATACGACGTTAAAACAAACAAAATTTTCCTTTGGAAATTTACTCGTAAACGCTTCGTTTACATTATATCGTAATTATTAGATTAATAAACCACAGTGAGATCGGTTATTCATAGATAAAATTCATGGAACTGTAAATTAACGTACGACAATAATTTAATAAGCTTTTATTAATTTGTGCAGCGCACTAAATTTTACTTCTCAATTTATATTAGTATTTGTGACTTGAATATATTTCTCTTTAGCGCGGTCACACGTCAAACACGTGTTGCTACGTAATTCGTTACATTCACGCGCGTCGGGAAATGGTTCGTCGAGTGCCAAGGGCTTAATTTGTGCGGAACGAGAAATTAATCTAGCTTTAAAACGATTTTGATACGCGTGACCGTTTCCGCCTGTCCCCGCGGGGACAAATCGAATACGGCATTCTAGCGAGGTGAGATTCAAGCGTGCTCGTATTAAGGACAAGTCGCGTGCACGCACGGTAAAAAAAAGAAATAAATAAATCCCACCGCTTTGACGTTTGACAATGAAAAAGTACTAGCTTTGAGTGCACTCGACAAACGCATTGCAACTTGCAACGCGACGCGTGTAACTAATAACGTGGCTATTGCAACAGTATCTCTGGAAAAAAAAGATATATATATATATATATCGTGGCACTTGAAATTACTATCTCGATTTACTTTGAAATTACGATCTGCAACAAGAGAAGCGTAGTTTAAATGTAAAGATAAAATATTATTAATTTAGAATGAGCTTACGTTATATCTGTCTGTATCTCTCGAGGCTAGTGTTCGAAAAGATCGATACTGGATCGGTATTTGGAGAAAAAAAATCAATATTGGATCAGTCTCTGTATCAATACTTATCGATACCTTCGCAAAATTTCTGGTTTTATTTACAATTCCCTTAAAATAGATTCACATTAAATGTATTTATTTTCACAAGATACATATTTTTGTATGGGCAATTTTACCTTTTAATATCATTAAATTTTTTTACAAAATAAAACGTTTTTTAAAATAAAATTTAAAAACAAACAGAAATCAGGTAATCTGCTTATCTGATGATATCACATGAAGGGAACAAATAATATTTTAGTAATTCTATTTTACTAATTCTATTTACCAGTCTTTTTAAATCACATATAAAATGTATTGCGGGGTCTACCTACAATAAAAATCGTAGCGGTCGTAGGGTCTTAAATCGTAGAAAATTGACCAATCATAGTCGATTATTCTTCTCATATTCGACTGTGATTGGTTAATTTTCTACGACTTAAGACTCTACGACCGCTACGACTTCTATTGTAGACCCCGTATAAGAGATACAATATATGGCTCTGCGCACTATAGAAGGAATAAGGAATTAGAAATAAAGAATAAATGATTTCAACCTATTAGAACCGTGTATTCCGATGTATTCGATTTCTGATAGATTAAAATCGTTTATTCTTTATTCCTAATTCCTTATTCCTTCTATTGTGCATAGGGCCTATGCCTATTTTAAAAGAAATAAGATTTTAAAAGAAAAAAGATACGCCATATCTTTTAAGTAATATCGATACTCCGAATGATCTCGGAAAGCGGATCGATACGTACTTGTATCGAAGATATATCGATACCGAGTCGATACTCGTATCGATTTTTTCGAACATTAGGCTTATTCCTAAATTTTAAACAGAATCGTAAAGCTCGTAACATATTCTTGTAAGACTTGTAAGAATTTTTAAGTGCTTATACCTTTATACGATATTTTTACAGACAGCTTCTTACTATAGCCATAAAATTTACAAGAAATCGTAGATATTTACGAATATAATCGTACATTTTATGATACATACGCATAAAATTAGAATATTATAGTCATAAGTTCTTACAAGTTTTACGAGAACACGTTAGGAGTCTTACGATTCTGCTTAAAATTGACTCATTGATCTGCGAATTAACTAGTAATTAACTAGTAATTAGTCTATATTCTTTCTTTTCTTTCTTAGAATTTGTCTTTGATATTTCTTATATTAATTATGAATCACACAATTGTTAATGTATAAATTGTGTCGGAATGAAGAGATGTTTGATTTGTGTAACTTATTCTTGCGAGTGTTACAATAATTATAGATTGCGCATTGTTTGTTTTATTTAATCAAAATAAAATGCAGAATATGCGGCTGGCGTGAAAAAATGTCAAGAACCACGCTCGCGAGTATCGATCCCACGTGTTCAGCTTGTTTTGCGAAATTTATACACTCGTAATATTAAGGTTTATATATGATATGAAGTTTGTTGGTCACGAAGGGCGTTTGCGTTTAGAACTAGAGAACAAATTGTCAAGGTTGGAATACCAGTCAGTGGGATTAATGGATTAGCTCGGATGAATCGAGAAATGTATCTTTTCATGCAATATTGTCTGTGATGTTAAACGAAATATATTGCACACCGTTATCGCGATAATCGAGGTGTGATTATCAGGCTGATTTTCATTTTTGCAAACGCTCTCTCTATAGTATGTTTGTAAACGCGATTAAATTCGGAATTATTGTATTTGCCAAACAATTATTCGTACAATGCAACAAGCATTCATTTATGAATACCCGAAATGATAATCTTTAACAATAAAAGAGCAAAACCGATGATATTTCGTATGTAAAATAATTTGTTCTCATGTAAAATAGTATTCATTTTGGATAGCGGAAAATATTCGCGCAGATTTGATTTGGAAATATTTTGCAAATGTTGGCGAAATAACTGCCAGTATTCTATGAAAGTTTTCGTTGCTTATTGCCTCTCTGCTGTTCTTTCATATCGTTTCTTGCATGTGTAACATTCATTAACTGTTCCTCGTTCACTTGGGAACAAAAAGATCATCGTGACACAGCTGAGTCGAATGCCGAATCCTCGGGGGGAACGGAAAACTAGCGTTATCGCACGCGATATCGCGAGTTACACACGCGGACGTTCTATTTTCGAATCCATTTCACGTCTACGGAGACCTAGGCACATCGAAATGGACGAAAACCGTCTGTCACTTCGGCAATCTAATAAATATCGACGTATACATAACGGCGCACAGCGTTCCTCCATCTCCTGCGAGAATTGTCAAACCTCTCCATCTCCTTCTCCCTTCATCTCCTTCGAGTCTTCCCTGTAATTCAATATAATATATAGCCACGATACCGAAAGCGTTACAGAGCCCGACCCAATTTCCCTCGAATCCGGTATAACGACTTCGCTTTTGACCGAGTCTTCGTGCGCTGCACTTCGGAGACAATCTCGTTAGTCCCCGTCGTCAACTACGACGGCAATGGAAAAACTAATCATGTGCTATAAAGCCTTGGAAGTTAATGGTGTGTCCGAGCGACAACTTGTGTTTTTTTTTAAATTCATGACACGTCTTAGCATGTGACGGTCTTAACGAGATTACCGGCGCTACCTCTAGCATGACCTCTATCTTGTCGTCTTTCACCTATGGATTCTTTGACTAATTTCGTATCGATTTTTCATTAACGATAATGTCAGAGAAAGAGAGAGAGAGAGAGAGAGAGAGAGAGAGAGAGAGAGACGATAATTTCTGATATGAAGGAGCTACTGTGGAAAGTGGGGCAACATCAAATTTTCGTAAAGAAGAAAGAATAAAAGTGAGAATTTACGGAAAAAATTAGCGAGATCATATCGACACCAGACACGTTTACGTTTATCAAAAGTTTTAATTTATTCATTAAATAGTATATTCTACCGAAATAGTTCCGATATTTCAAGGCAGTTTGAAAATTTTAAATTTAATGGAACTATTATACGATGTATTCATTAGAGTTAAGAGCAAATTTTTTACCGTTGAATACTCTGAATGCTATTTTATCTAAAAAGATATACTTTAGATACGTGCTTGTTTTATAAAGTAAAATTGGGTAGTCTTTTTTATGTGCTCTCTGGCAAATTCATGCGAAAGGGAAGGGGAAGAGGGTGAGCGAACGATCCATTTTAAATAGTTTTGCCGACGCTTCACATCGTGCCAGGTAGACATCGACGGCTCTCTTCTCTGTGGGTCAATGCCTATCGACTATTTTTACCTTATTGGAAGACAGGAAGGGTCTTCTCTTCTCTCAAAGCGAAATATATTCATACATAATCTCCTTTAAATATTCAAAGAAAGGTGTAAAAGTTGTTATCGTTTTATACATTCCATGTACCTTCAATCATGTAACTTTTATCAAGAAAGTTTTTACTCATTTTATGAAGCAATGCTTAAAATTTATTATTCTACTTCTGTGCTATGATTGTAAGATTAGATTTGGTAACTTTCTCAAAAAGTTAAATATTCAATGATGATAAATCTTGCTTAACCTAGCAAAATCGATAATAATATATTGTAAATAAGTTGTGTGAGTCGCATGAATTTTATATGTGGTAATTGTTAATATGGCTCAATTATAATAAATCAATAAATAAAAGAAAGGCAACGAGCCAGTTATAATGTAAGATATTTAATAATCGTATATATACAAACGTTTCGACACCGATCGGGTCATTTTCAATGTAAAACAACAAACACTCTTACATAAATTATCGGAAAATTCGGTCAAATTATAATGTCCAGTGAAAAGTTCGGTTGTATTCATAAAATGGACATTATACAATAATATTTGACCGAATTTTCCGATAATTTATGTAAGAGTGTTTGTTGTTTTACATTGAAAATGACCCGATCGGTGTCGAAACGTTTGTATATATACGATTATTAAATATCTTACATTATAACTGGCTCGTTGCCCTTCTTTTATTTATTGATTTATATGTGGTGTTGTATAAAATATTTCTTGAAAAGATATAATACTTTTTAATATTGCTAAATAATTTTACTCAAAGTTTTACGTTTAATATTTTACTTCAGTATCGTATTTTTTTAAAATTATTTTAAATTGTTAGAGCTATGTAACGCGATTCGAAGAAGCTATCCGAATGTTGCCTTTGTAAAATTGGCTTCGCACTTTAAAAAATAAGAAGTTTTCTCAATAGTTCTGTTCGCAGTGGTTTTACAGTTCCTGAAAAGTTTTAGAAATAGTTCCGTTTTCACGATCGTAACAATTTACCGTTTATCTCGACTTTTAATTGTCGGCGAAACATCTACAATACTAACGTTCGTTTCTGAGCGGTACGGAAACGGAATCAGGTTGCATCGAGTTGCCAAGGATCCCCCAAAGTACATCGCGTGATGATTCCGCAACAAGAATTCGTCGTTGAGTATACCACTGTAGAAAGAGGAAGAGAGAGAAAGAAAGAGAGAAACGCAGTAGGGTGAGATCCAACGAGGCGAATGTCTCGAGTGTTTTCCCGATGCAATACAGCGATCAAGTATGCAACGGGAATGTCTCGACGGGGATGTCTCGCAGGGCCAACAACGCGAGTGCATGTCGCCTGGCTGCGAGCGCCAGATTTTTCCTGGACCCGAAAGCGAGGATCAAGCTTTCCGCATCGTCAGTCTGATGCCAAGAAATCTATTTACGGCGACGTCACTACGTTTTTGGACGTCCAAGGCCAGCGGCTAACAACTCTCTTATTTACCTTTTATTCGCCCTTAAAGCTCGATTTACTCGGTGCACTTCATTTAATTCTTGTACACGCTGTGATGAGCCATTATCCTTCCAATATTTACAAGAAATACGTGCGACCCAACATTTTAAATGTATAAATTAATACAGATAAATATTACACGTAATATATTTGTTTTGGATTGCTAAAAAATAATTTGATAGGTAAGGAATATTCTTAGGAAAATTTTTACGTTGATTTTTAAAATTTCTGTACTCACACACACACACACACACACACACACACACACACACGCACGCACGCACGCGCGAGCGCGCGCACAAGTGAATCTTAGTTATACGTACATTTCATAGTATTTGCATTTGTCGTTATAACATGATAAATGTTTTATCTATAACGATGCCATCAAAAGTGTCGAAATTTTATTTGTATGGACGATTGCCAACTTCCAGGGCATTTTTTTTCCTGATTTTACTTACGACATTTCTGTCGCTCATAAATTTTATGAATGTGATGATTACTTTGAATACACATAAATTTCAGAGTCTCTTGATTTATTGATTTTATGACATTTATTATGATGATTTTATATCGAAAGCGACAATCGCGTAAAAAATTTACATGTATAAAAAAACAATACGATTGTATTTGTCAAATAATTAAGGTTAAAAATTTTGCAATGATGGATCTGCAGTATTTTATATCTTGTTAGAGACAATGATAATTATTTTAATTATTTTGCAATTTTACTTGTCATAGCAGCAGCTTGACGTGAAAATTGATATTGACATATATAAAATTTTATCTATACGTAACAATCAAATGACAAAATAATTTATCGAATTATTTTTTTAATAATTAAAAATTGCTGACAAATATCATCGGAATAGGAAATAGTGCAGCTTTGACGAATGACGGACTTCTCTTCCATCCGATGTAATTACCTCTTTATTTCTTGCTGATCTTGTAAGACGCATCTCCTTTCAGCACTGCAATATATAGCGTCACGAGATTGGATGCAATTACGACGGACTGTAGGATTTCGAGCGCTAATTTTATATTCGCACGTAATTTTAGAGGGACGTACGTAATACGCACATTTTCAATGACGTACTCTTCTATTTCTATGCTGAGCATAGAAAGAAATGAAAGTTGCCTAAATTTGGGCGAGTTACTTAAAATTCTCTTCAATTGTCCGCATTAAAAGTCTAAAAAAATGACAAATTATTATGCTTGACGATCGAATTCGCTGAGATAATTAGTAAAACAGTAATCATCAAAATCGTTTAATAAAAGCAAATATGCTAATGTCGTCATATATTGATATTTCATATCGTTAAATAATTGTTCACTTAGATATTTGCAGCAATCTCTATGTATCTTCGTTTTTTTATGTTATTCTTACCTTCCTTCTATCGAGGGACGTTCGATCAAGCGGGTTCATTGGAGAAAGAAACGCAAGAAGCGGCACGTTACTCCCGTGGAGAAAATCGATCGCTGACTGTATTTGTTTCTATACAATTAAGCTCTCTGTCTATACGATCGATGCTTGATACACTGGCGTACAATGAAGCTCCAATTCCAGGGGAAGTCGCTCTCCAACGCGATCAATCGCAATTTGGTCGACGCGACGGTGACCGAAACCTTTTCACGATATGCGCTATGCCAAGGCAGGAATGTAGTACGTAAGATCGCAGATCGCACAAAGAATCAACGGTGATGTCGCTTCTCGACATTTTTCTGGCAAAAAGACGAAGTTCTCGGAATTGTCGCGTTTGACGAGACATCCAATAATTCTTTTGCGACGTGAGCGAAGATATTACGAAGATAGGTATGTACATACCTTTGCGAAAAAATATTTTGCGAGTTTACCGGAGGATTCAGTGATTGATGAGACGCGATCGCTTTGTAGAAAATAGGTAAATTTTTTAACCAGGATTAAGAGAATTTTTTCGAATTTTCGATTTTAAATATCAGAAATTAATTTTTATTAAAGCAGATTCAAACTTTTCTGAATATTTCTGTAATGGAAAGAAAAGGATTGAAAAATTTGAAATCATTTTACAAACTCGTAAAATTATTTCTATAGAGAAGTTTCCTTTGAATTAATCCTAATTCACCAACTTTTCTGCAAGGCGGTAATGGCGGATTGTGAAGACTAACAGAATATCTCTTTTGGGTAAGATCGCGATAAGCGCAATCACCAACTACCTACCAATTGGTCCTCCGAATTGTTTGTCAATGATTTGTACACATGTTGCAAATTATAGATTTACTCCACTGCTCATTTCTTTCCTTCTTTTTTTTTTCACCGATTTCTTCCAGTGCTTGCACCGCACATACACAACACATGCATATGCAATTCACAATTAGCTCTCTCCGTCGTTTCTTTGTTTAAATATATATATGTATATATGTATATCGTTTACATTTGTCGCTACATCTGATTCTCAAAGTATTTGCCATGTTACATTCTCTCATTCTTTCTTTCTCTCTCACTCTCTTTTTCTCTCTCTTTCATTCTTCTCATTCTCTCTCTCTCTCTCTCTCTCTCTCTCTCTCTCTCTCTCTCTCTCTGTTTCTCTCGGGATCTGCGTCGGATTGTGCACATATACGTACAATTAACATATACGACGTAGCAGTCGTTGAGAACATCCATGATTGACTTTTGCTACAATTATACAGCTTATTTAGAGTACAACTTGTTCTGTTATACAAATGATTTCTTTCAACGTGACGCCTGCGATGTGATTGTTTTCTCCTTCTCCACATGTATATGTATGTGTGTTTCCTTGTTGCTCTTGCATTAATGTTTGTGGAGTGTATTAGCGGATTATCGTTTTATCATTAATGTAGTTATCATTAATATTAGGCGTATATATATAGTACAGTTTACACACCGTACAATGATACATACATACAGATGCCCGCGACAGCCGGAAAAATTTCTCTCTCTCTCTCTCTCTTACCATTTTATTGATCAGTATTTAGATTACATCGATAGGTCGGTCCTCTTTATCTGCGCTTTCTACACTTGCACATTTTCTTCTCGCCAAAAATATGCACATAAAAAAAAGAAAGTAGGAATATGAGATATCCTTCCATTTATTGCAATTTTAGATCTTGAAATTGATGTTTTATTTTGTCGATGTATTTATAGTAATTATATCATATCTCAGTAAACATAATGTTACATGTAACATGAAATGTCAGCTCAACAAGATAACTGTAATATAACACAGTGTATTATATTACAGTTATCTTGTTGAGCTGAGATTTTATGTTACATGTACGTTACACGTAACATTGTGTTTACTAGGATATGATATATTTGCATTATATTTGTATTTTCAATTTTATGTAGATTTGAATACTTCAAATTAAACATTACATTGCATTTTAAAATTCTATTTTTTTTAAAGGAGGATAAAACCATACCACGTTGCCAAAATCACTATTTTCTCTCATATTCTTGCTTTTGCTTTTACTTGTCGCGCTCAAAGTGGAAAAAGTATAAGAAAAGGAGAGAGACCTAATAAAAAAGCAGATTGAAATCCCGTATAATTTCAACGAGTTCAGATTTTGATACTGTAGACAAAAATAGACGTAGAACGATCTCTACTTATCTGTAAATGGAAATACGATAATTGCAAGATCTTTTTTTCCATATCTACAGCAAAAATTGAACTCGTTGAAATTAACTCGTTCTCAATGCTAGCTTTATAAGCCACGCTTTTCGAACACGCGTTTTTACACACACGTTGCTTCTCTTTCTCTCTATCTTCCTTTCTTTTTCATTCTCAGTTCCCCGATTGCACAAGGACGCATTCGTTGTCGACAGTTTCGCTAATTCGCGACGGTTCGTGATCGATTAATTGGGCATCGATCAGTGCACTCGCGACGTCGCGGGCCGCGTAATCTCCGGCATGTTTCTCGCGAAAAAATTCGCGCGGCTAAATTAACGCGTACATTACACCTCGTTACAGATTCAATGATACATGATAGATACCTTTTTGTTTTTATTATCTCACTTATGTACAGAGGGCAGCTTACCTAGTAGGTAGGTTTAACGCCGGATGACGACTGAAGTAGTAAGCGGGACGCCGGAACTCCTCGATAATTGACGCCAGATCGATGCTGCTGGTACCTCTGAATGATTTACAGTTTAGTGAATTTGTATCCGGCCCTGTTACAATCTCGGCCTTCGTCGATCCCGATAATAATGCTCGCTAATGCTTGCTACTTTAAATAATTTCGCGGGGAGAGTGCCATTACGATACAATGTGAAGTGGCTGACTGATAATTATTGAACGTGATAACCGCGTTGACAGAGTGTCTCGAAAAACTCAGGGATCTAACGGTCTAAATTTTACGGTCTACCGACGACGATATTCTCTTTTGCTCGCAATTTTATCGTTCTCGGAGTCGCTTATTTAATAGATAATCGTGAATAATTAGTTATACACAGCAAGAACTACAGAAATTCTCTCAGTTTCTTTTTTTTTTTTTATATAATCTGTCACTTAATGTGCTTTTATATTATAAATATCCGTTTTCGTTTTGAACGAGACGGGACGAGATATAAATAAATTAAAGAGTACAAAGAGTAACGAAAAATAAAGTAAAAGTTTAGTATTAACAGTGCAATTAACCCTCGGACCAAGTGGAACATCAAATATGGACCATATGTGGGTATACCTCATACCTCATGCTATACTTCATCATAAATATACTATAATTTAGTATGATTGGAAACAACGCACTTTCTAGTTGCACGAAACCGACAACATGCGCGCAGTACTTTTTAGGAAGTTATAGAAATTCATCCTCTGCTGAGGTATATATATGTCACACCCCACCTGGTTCACGGAGAATTAAGATACTTTAATGAATAACAGTGCCAAGATTTAATATGATAGTCATCCTTAATAGAACGCTAAAATATTCGCTAAAATATCCGACGATGTACTTCAGTCGCAATGAAAAAACGCAGTTTAATATATGAATCGCTTGATTGAAATGCTCGAGATTTTGTGAGCGAAAATAAATTGTGCATATGACCGATGTTGGTCGCCATCGTCATCGAGACAGTTTATATCTAAATTACGAAAATTACGCGAGTATACGTCAGTGAATCATCGATTGCGCCATAAATAATCGAACACTACCTATTGATCGGGACAAAACGCTTCAAGTGTGTCAAAATGGTTGAGAAATACTTTAGAGAACGCTTTAGAGAAAGACGTAAACTTCAACTTTTAGAAATGGGCAGCTTTACAATTTTTTAAAAGCGTATCGCTGAAATATTTTTTTTTCAATGTTTGAAACTTTTGCTTTTATTTTCAATGTTTGAATTTTTCAGTTTATGGTTATATCCGATTATAGATCGATCGTCAGATCTATTTAATTCGCTAAACACACATTCAATTACATATTAACGTAAATCAAATTTAATAAATATTAACGCGAAATATTAACATAAATTAAATCGTGCTCACGCACCGCCTTTGTGTTTAATCCTTCAATTTCTCCTGGTCTCCGTGAACGTTTTAAACGTGCTTATATTTGTCGCTGAATCTTTACTGCTGCAATAATGTCACTAATTGTTATAGAATATCGCTAAATATTAAATGTATGACAATATTTAAATATAAATACTCTCTTGCATAATATGTTTTCTTAAACAGCTTACAACAGCTTGCAACTTCCAAGCAACATTAAAACGTGAACTTTACGTATGTTACCTTGCTCACATTAAATTAGACAGGAGGAGCTGAAGGATTAATTCGACTCTGTTACATCTCTGATTGATCGGCATTTTGAATTCGTGAAGTTTTATCGAGTGATTGACGCTTATTGTCAGATTTTCCTGGGCGTATCTTACTTAACGCGTGATCTTGAGACATGGAATCATTCACTTTTGCGTGAGTCTACAGTGCCAAACATCGAGTGAGCAACATCGTCCCTGCTATAACGATCGTCGTCATTAATCAACCGCGACAAAGTGCACCTTCATTCAATTTTCCTCCTTCGCGGTTTACTATCTTCTCCCCTTTTTATTAACAAAAATTAAAATATCCATCATTCCTTTGGTTTCAAATTTTGATGCCACAGATACGTGAGAACATTTTTCGTATGTGCCATTGAGCGAAAGAATAACAAAATTATTATTTCAGCATAACGTAGACTTTTTCTGTCGATAGAAAAATATAAAAAGTATAATTAAATTAGATTTAGTTTTCATTATTTTTGTAAAATTTTATTTTGTTGCTCCAAAAATCATTTTTATCCAAACGATTAATGCTAACCGCGACTAATTGGATCTTGTGCTTCTTTTGGCTTTCAAAAAAGCAATTAAATTCAATTAATCTTCGAGAGCGTGAATTTGTATGATCATTACAATTGACATTTATTTCTGATAATTAAAATGCGACTATTGGAAATCACAAAATGGAAAATGCATTTTCGCGTGTCTGCAACATGGAAATTGGAACTTTCGGAAATTATATCAAGTTCATCTTTGACTCTCAAGTGGATGAACCGAAAGGAGAACCGCAACCGTTCATTTGACGGTCGTTGGTTAACTTGGTTGCCACCTCGATGATCACAATCATTATGTATATATATATATATATTTATAGCGTACATTATTCATATATATCATCTCGCGCCGAGAAAGAGTGAAAGAAAACAGGTGAGAACGAAAGGCGAATTTTAAAATAAATAACATAACGAGGGGGAACGACGAAGTAAGTTAACACACCATCGTCGCACACGACACTTTCTTCTCCTTTCTTTCTTTTTCTCTCTCTCTCCTTCTTTCTCCCTTTTTCTAACACACGTAACACACACGTGCACACATGCGCGCAGACACACGCACAAAATACGATCTCTCGGTTTTTCTCCTTCTTCTGCGTGTCGTCGCATTTTTTTTAGCAATTACAGTTAGCGTTCGCTGGATTGGTCGGCTGATCGGTGAGCCGTTGGCCCTTGTTCTGACCCATACCGCCCGCCCCCATCAGGGTTGGATCATTGTCCAGAGATTCGCTCATCTTGTCGCATATTATGTCCACCAGCTGCTCGAACACCGCCTGCCGAAACGAGAGAGAAGAGAATCGATCATCTACGTGACCTCGCGACAAGCGGAATCGATATATGCCTCGCGTTCGCGTCTACTCCGAGACACAATAAAGGGAGATTGAAAATGTGTAAAAAATCGAAAACGAAGTCTAAAAATTCTCTTAAATTTTGATATTGCCTTCAATTGAGTTTAGATATAAAATAATTAGAGAAAAATTAGACTTTTTCTATAAACAGAGATTTGGCTCTGAATGAAATTAAAACTGAAATGAAAATAATTTTAAAACTAAACTTATTTGCTTTTCCAAAAATTTATTATGAACAGTTAAATTGTTAATTAAACAAGTTAATTAGACAATTATTAATTGAATAACAGTTATTTATATCATTTTATAGAAATAGAATGGTAACAAAAATTCTAAAATCATCTACATAATAATAATTTCATATTTTTAGAAATAAGAAATTTATGCTTTTTATTTAATAAACAGTCAATTACCGAATTTGTGACACGTACCTTGACATTGATGTTCTCTTTGGCAGAAGTTTCGAAGTTTTCCTCTTCCATATCGCACTTGTTGCCCACAAGAATTACTTGGGCGTTGTCCCACGAGTAGTTCTTTATTTGCGTGACCCAATCTTGGACTGAATTAAAGGACTCCTCGTTTGTGATGTCGTACATTAAGATGAAACCCATCGCGCCTCTGTAGTAGGCCGTCGTGATCGTTCTGTATCTTTCCTGACCCGCCGTGTCCTGTAAAGATAACAATATGCGGTGTAATTTTATGTTATAAATGGATATAATCATGCATGCGGAGCATTGCTTGCAATACGGCATTTCTAAATTTTTTATAAGACAGATTGTTGAAATGCCAATTTAAGAAATAACTAAAAACATATATTCCTTATATAGGCAAGTCATTATTTTAATGACATATTAATCTTGAATAATCCATGTTAATATCATAATGGCTGCTTTTCGTCAGAAAATTATATTATACGTGCATAATACATTGATTATACTGACCCAGATTTGTAACTTGACCCTTTTGTCGTGTCTGAAGACGGTCTTCACCTTAAAGTCGATCCCTACGGTTGACACAAAAGCTGAAGTAAAAGAATCGTCTGCGTAGCGAAAGAGGAAGGAAGTCTTGCCAACAGACGAGTTGCCGATTATCAGCAGTTTAAACATATAATCGAAGTTTTGATCCGCGGCATCTCTGCCATCCTGACGCGCCATCTATGAAGGAATTATTCGTGTTATCTCAATTTATCAATTCTCTCAGATAATTTTTATATTTTTATATCTAAATTAAAGAATTCATAAATTTAAAAAAATCATAAATGAAAATATTCTTATCAATTCTTGGATTTAACATTTCAGAGAAAAAATAAATTTCAGAATTTATTTTTTTATGTAATATAGAATTTACAAATTCAAATAATTTCTATATTTTTAGGTCTATATATAAATTTAAAAATAGGTACATTTAAAAATATATACATTAAAAAATTATAAATGAATTATAAATGGAAAGACTTATTAATTTTTCAAATTAATAGAGAAAATTTGATTGTAAGACTAAAATTAAAATGTATTAAAATTAAAATAGTGTAACTCCAATATATACGCCGCACCTATCAAAAATTTAATTTATTAAGTATTATTTACTATGTTTATAGTAAACGAATTATATCAGTAAAAACTTTGTACTGTCTACTACTATGAAAAAAATATTAGAAATCCGAAATATTTATTTTTCATATTAAAAAATAAACTTTTTGAAACTTTGTATTTTTGTCGCATATCTCATAGGGGTGGGATATACTATATAGTATAGCTACTCATAGGGAGAAAGGGAGTATGTACGGCTTATGAAAAATTTACAAATAATGCAAACATGCTTAATAATACAAACATGCTTTACTATTCCACTACACGTATGTATCACGTAATAACCACTAAGTCTTTTACACGTCCTACATTAATCATTTTATGTAAATTATAACTTATGATGGCGTTACTTATTACAGTGACCAATCGATTCAACTCACAATAAATTCATTAATATTAACAGTAAGAAGCTGACATCATAACACAATACTAATATAACATGAAGGCATGTAACAGAGTAGTTACGGGAAAATTATCCCCACTCCTATTTTTTCTGACTTCTGCGGCGTAAATCCCAGCGCGGCGTATTTGCCGGAGTTACCCTATATTAAAATGTATTAAAATTAAAATATATTAAAATGTATTAAAATTAACATGTATTACTTTTTATATTTTTTAAAATGTAATACATAATTTATGATTAATAATTATAGAAATTATACAAGTGATTTATTATACTTTTCCATGTTTTGTAACACTTATGGGTTAACGATTTAAAAGAAAGATACACGAGATTGTATATTGTGATTGGCTTTGTGTGTGTGTGTGAACGTGCACGTCGTAAAACTGCTCGTTGTTCTATATCGGACGTGATGGACAAAAGGAAGGTGTACGATGCAATAGATGAGCTTACTACTGTTGCGAAATTTGTCATGGTTTATCGGGTTGCTTGGTCACGTTTACGAAAACGTTGGATAAAAATATCGAAAAGTTTGAGCATAAAGCCACACAAGAGAAATTTTATTTTACTCTGTATCTCGCAGAGTCAGTTTTGGAATCAATTCAATAACACCAATAAAAAATATTACAGCTTCAAAACTGTAGTTTTAAAACTTTTCGGGGGAATTATTTATCGAACAGTTTTTCTTGTTGAAAGTTTTTCTTTTGTAAATTATAACAGAAGCGAAATATCAAATAAATACAAAACTGTATGGTATTCTAGTTACAATACTTTTTTGGATCACTGACAAAGCAGGGTTGAAAACTATGTAACTGCAAACGTTCAAAAATACAGTTGCAATATGCACATTTTATCGATATCATCGAATCATGAATCGACCGTTTAATGGGCCGTTCAAAAAATTGAAAAAGCTTTGATGTTTAAAATCTTTTCTGAAAAATAAAAAAATTTTTTTAGTCTTTTTTAAAAATTTGAAGTACTAAAATATTATAATATCTTTAATTTTTAGTTTTAAACAACGTAAACAAATTTTGAATAGGGATAAAAAGAAAATTAAATTTTTATTAGCATTTTAATGCTCTTTTGGTCGATTGTTAACTTCGCGCGTTATCATATAATTATTTTCACAAGTCTTTCAATTGAAATTACAAACGGAAAATTCAATTAAATCACTCGATCATGGAATATATAAATCGTTAATATTATCCCGCATGAGTTTCAATTGAAGTCCATTGAATTTTCTCGCGCGTTTTCCCTCCGTTAGTTAGTTCTCTCTTTGCTCGACGAAACAGCATTCATGCTAACGGATACTCATGTCGAGTCGATATTCCGATACCGGATTATTCCTCTGTGAGGTAATCTCGACGATAGACAGCATCCGGGCCATCCGCGTGCGTAGCTCGAAAACGGAATCCTTAACTGGAGTGTAGGACGTGTTCTCGCACCTCCTCGACATCTCAAACGTCACACCAATACGACACCCAATCGATCTCTTTTTACACTCTTCTTTTATTGCAGCTTTCGATCACATTCCCGATCGATTTTTCAGTCCGCTTTAGTTTCTATTGATTGCAATTTATTAACCATTTTATTCCAGTTGTCTCTAATCTCATCCTGCTGTCTGCAATTCATTTACCGTTTTATTAATAATCTCTCATTTCATTAGCTAAAACTCATTAACTGCTTGTCTCTCTAATCTTGTACAAGTAATTGTCTCATTAAATATTTATTTCGATAGATTTATTATTAAATAACGAGATATTTGTTTGACACTCCGCTTTGTTTTAATCTTCCTTCAATAGATGTTTATGTTGGTAAAATTGTCGATTATCGTCGATCACTTTTTCGACACACTATTTTCACTATTTTTTCTTCCTTGACGCAATGCAAAATAAAATGTGCCTCTCCGCGTATTCAACGCGCTTAATTAATTAACCGAGAAAAATTTGAGGGAATAATAAAGGAATTACTTCATTCCTGCGTAAAGAGCATCACGTTAATGCGAAATTATTAAACTCGAATAAAGACTGGTCCGAATGAACAACGTGGCGATTCGCGGTTCTTTTTTCCGTTTCTTGTTCCACCGTATTGTTTCCACACGCGTGACGACGTGTCGACGACGATAATCGGACTTGCGAGCGATAGTCTGCGGTTCGTACAGGTGCGTACGATCGCGTTCGTGTTGCCTTAGTTTTGCCATTTGACTCTTTAGTGTTACGTAAATGAATTAAATGATAAATTTTTATCTGATTTTTTCAGAAATTTTAAGCGAAAACTTACGCTATTTTTTAAATATATTTAATCATATATTAAATATAACGCTAATTTCGTCAATTAAGGTAGAAATATTAAAATTAAAATTGATTTCTATTTATATCCAATTGACGCTCTGTTAGAGATTAGATTCAAGAAATATTTGTTCTTAATAAATCCGATTCCAGAGGATACGTATTATGGAATTATTCGGAATTGTTCAATTATTCCCTATATTTCTATTGTATTTTTAGAGAAAACGGAATAATTCTGATAAGAAAATTTATTCCACAGTTTCAAATACATGTCTAGAATAAAGATATATATTCTGAATATTATTATATTACTAAACATATTATAGACTCAAAGCAACAGCTTATATTTGTAATATGTTGAAAAGTATCAGAAGCACTGATCTTATATAAAAATAACGAATATAACAAATAACGAGTATGCATATTATGTGAAAGTATACTTCAATTAATTAATATATGCGCGACACAACATTGTCACTTTACAATTATTTCTCGAAGTTTAGAAGTTGTTTGTGTCAAATGATGTGTTACGGAAATAGGCGAAGCCTTTACATGATGAGGGAAAATTCATTTTAACGGAACATCTAATCTATTCAATGTGACAGTAATTAACGGAAGTATCACCTTTCGTCGCAGTTTGTTCTCTCTCTCGTCGCGAAAATCATTCTCGTGATAAAGTGCAAAAGAAGAAATTTCTTCCAACTGATCGATTATTGACTCGTCAAAAGTAACATGGCTATACTTGCGGTTGGAAATAAATTGATGGATCGAGAACTATAAATACTACTTGCACGAATGTAAAACCGAGGGTGAGCCAAGAAACTTTTAAATCCGGTAGTAGGTACCTATCGATTTCGCGCTCGATTCACTATATGTTATTTCAGAAGTAAAAAAAATATGGCCTGTTCATCCGCTGACAAGAACTTAGAAAGATCTTGTTTACATAAAGTTTGACTATATATGACACAGAACGTAGAACATGCTTGAAAACAATCTTTGATGGATTTGAAACCTACTTTTTTCTTAGAATTTCGATAAAAGTTTCTCATCTTCTTTCGCGATTCCTTTAGATCATAATTATCCCAGTTAGAAAGTATTATTAAAATTTGATTGGAATAAATTGTTTTTTATAAGATCGTGCAGTTTTATTAAATTTACCGAGTTTGCATTTAAAATTTTATCGTCAAACTTCATTTCGCTGAATTTAATTTGACATTTGAAATTTTCACTTACATGTGATTGAAACATTATTAATATCTCGACATTTTCTCGACAAGAGGAACTTGAGGCCAAATTACAGATTAAACTCGCGAATTCTTTTAGCACGTATTCAGAGGCTCATGTGGCTCATGTATCACTGCTCGGAGTTAATATGCGTTAAACGAATGCAATCAAGACAAAATGACCGCGACAATTACACAGGGAGCACTGCATATAATTATTTCGCGAGGCGTAAAAGGGAGAGGATAAAATCTCATCCGGAAGATTGCGTCACGCACTCACACATACGCTTGCACACGTATTAGATGGCACGGTTAAAGAAAAAGTAGGACAAGGTTTTCCGTGTGCGATAACGATATCGGCGCCGTATGTCATGTCAACGTTAACAACGGTCGGTTCTCGTAAAAAAAAGAAAAGTGCAGGTATGTCACCACCTGCGAGCATTGTTGTACAATGTTACGACGATTTCCGTGACGGATGGTGGAAAGTAATTGAGCGTGTCTCGGTGGACAGATGATGATTGAGGCGACGCGCGTTCTACGGAGGTCAAGTAGTTACGGAAATCGATGGTACGACGACGACGGCGGGACAAGTCCATTTCTTCTTGGCAACTTCGTTTTCGCACGAAATTACAATTTCAGTTTCATTATCAGTTTACATCGCGGTTGCTAGCAATACGTTTCGCTGATCGAGAACTTTATTCGATATCCTGTTTCTTTACATATTGGTTAATTGAATTTCTGATTTTGCCGGGAACTTTCGTTTTAAAGGCCTATTGAAATGTGTGCCTTAATATCCGCAAAGATTACAAAGATATCCGTATTATTAAATCCAACGAGAATAACTTCGTGAGGTGCAACAATATGTCAAATTAGTGTGATAGAGTCGACATAATAGGATCCGAAATTAGAATTTATAAAGTCATATGGAAAGAACAATTTTGCTTAAGTATCTAAAAATTTAATTAGATACAGATTTGAAAATAATTTTGTTGAGCCATCAAAGTAATTATGTAAGAAACTCAAGCATAATGAATAATGCTACAAAAAATTTTGACATTCTAGCAATCAACTTGAGCGTCTTACATAATTATTTTGATAGTCTAACAGATTATTTTCTTATTTGTATCTATAATTAAATTTTTTAATATCTTACAATTAATAAAACATTTTTTTCGTGTTCCATGCAGATTCGAGGATAAAAGGAAAGAGAATTATTCTGGTTTTAATTCTTCGGTCTCGTTTAACTCGTAACAACTCGGTTCGAGGCGGGTCAGATTACAATTATCGTCTTCTGATGGATGTGTCGTCCGATCCGCGGCCACGCTCGATTCCATTGATTTCCGACGGCGGAGCCAGCGAGGGGGCAAATATTTTTGGAGGCAAATCGATTGTCATACCCGGTTGCCCGCCCACGCTTTCCATGCTCTCGCACCGCCCGTTCGTAGTTACGTAGTTTCGATTTCAGTGCATCCGTAGAATGAACGGCGACGGAAGATGGAGCCTCCGTTTACGTCAGAACCGTCAGAGGCACGCGCGTCGGCGTAAAGGAGCAGAGTCTTTGAACAGCCGCCCGGCGCGCCTACGTCGAGGACATGCAATTAATCCCTTTGAAACGTTCAGCTGACTAATGTCACACGATGGCTTTCCATCTTGTAAGATTATTAAAATTGACTCTTTCATTGTATTAACAACCTAATAAAGCCCGATAACTATAAAATGATTAAAAAATGGAAGGTGATCTAATTGAGAAATGTAAAACTAATTTAAAAAAAATTTTTTTTTAATTTTTAATTTTGTACAAAAAATAAAATATTTTACGTAATGTGCGACGGAATATCATGCCATGTTTTGATTGATTTCTACAATAATATGTCATTTCACTTTAAATTTATGAACATGAGCTGGTTAATTCGTAAACTAATTATGGTATTCTTATGTACCAGGAGTTTCGAAAAGATTAATGATCATTCTTTCTATTCGGGGAAGATCTAAAAAAAAATCAATCCGTCAGTTCTCGCATCCGATGATGGAAGCCGATACTCAGCTGGGTGTTGGATGACAGTGAGCTAACTTATCGGCCTATTCTTTTATCTCGCCTCTTCTCATTAGCTTCAATGATTAATGAAAAAGTCGAATGAAGGTATTCATGGCACAGGGCAATCCTCTGCGAAATCTTAGTACCGAGGAATAATACGGAAGAGGATGTCGTGAAACGGATAAATGGTCGAATGAGGAATTGATCGGACGAGGCCAGAGCGTGGTCGTCTACGTCACGACGACTCTACGGCGTCGCATGAAACGCAGAAAGTGAGCTCGAGTGAATGAAAGGCCAGGCGATCATGCCCGCAGTTTTACGACTGGCAGGAAAAGAGACCGAGGGAGAGGAGGCTTTATCGTCGCCATGTGTATTGGGTCAAGCTTTCGACAAGTTGTGGGATAACATATGAGAAATTTAGATTTAAAAAATAGAGAAAAGAAAAAGAGAAGGTAGCATACATGAAATAGGCAAATTCGTTCCAATCTGTGTACTTTTTGCATAAGTATGCATTTTATATAAAACTAGAAGAAAGAAAGAAGAATGGAGAATACACAAGACGAAACATATTCAGAAAGTGGGAATATCGAAATGAGAGATAGGCAGGGGCCATGAGAGATCAAGAGAGTAAGAGAAAGAGAGAGCAAGAACAAGAAAGAAAGAGAGAGAGAGAGAGAGAGAGAGATATGGTAGGAAATCAATAAGCAAGCTATCGACGCGTTTACTTTCGCGAGGAAAACCTCTTTCGCGAGTTCCTGAATCTTTTAACGATCGCGAACGAATTCTCGCGGAAGTGCTCCGAGGTGTCACCTGGAAGAGTCACTCCCTGGGGATGGGGAAGGAAGCTGTCTCCCTTCGCGGACGACGGATCGCTCCTCGGCTGTGATCGTCGACGTGGGAAATCCCACACGGATTCGCCGTCGGTTGTCGGCTGCGACGAGAGATGCGACGACGGACGGGATGCACCACGCGCTGCGCTGCGCTCGGCTGCCGATCGATTAATATTTAACGCACGAGGGGGGTTCGCGCGAGGAGGGGGATAACGGGCGGCCAAGCGCAGACGGGGGATATTCCCTCTCGTTGCAACAACGCGTTCTCTCGCGATGTCTCGCACTGACCAGCACGGCACACGACAGGGGGAGTTTATTTCGTAACAGCGAATGTAAGGAGACTGGACTGACCGATCTCGTTGAAGCGTCTCGCGCACCGTAGACCACCCGCTTTGCTATAGCTAAAATATCGACCATTTCGTACGACCCCCGCCCGTCGTCGACCAGATCCGGGGGTAGATCCGCGCCTGCGCTACCAGCAACCCCGACTGACATCAATATAATCGTGAATAGAAGCACACACGTTCGCCGGGGGAGAGAGAGAACACTTGTTGATCCGGGGGATGCCCCGCGGATATCTCGCTTCGAATGACTTTCCGTGATTTTCTCCAATCCAGTTCGATCCTGCGAGATTCGTAAATCGATTGCGGTAACGATGATTATTATCGGTCTCATCAGATATTTCCTTTCCGATAGAAAAATATTTTAATTAGGATTTTATACATAAAGACTTTTTCTGATTAAAAGCTTAAAATCTTTTATTCCTTGTATAACATTGGCAAACATCGATTCGAAGTAATTCTTTTATATTTTTAATCTGGGAGAGATTAAATTTGTATCTTTCTTTTTATATATGTAATTAAAAAATTTCATTATCATTAAGGAAAAAGAAAAAAATGAAACAAGTGATTGACAGATCTTTTGATTAAATTTGATAATTTTTAAAAAATTTATTGTGTACCAAAAATTTTAATCCAGTAAAATTTTCTTTCTTTTTTCTGAAGAAAAAAAAATTAATCAATTTAAATGTGAATTTGTGAAATGTTAATTTGTGAAAATTTATCTTTCTTTTCTCTCTCTTTTTTTCTTTTATATATTTAGTGTGAAATTCATAATCAATGTATCTCTTAAATACGAAAGACTACATGTTCCATCTACAGTAAAACTGAAGAACCACGAGCTCTCCTCTGTTCCTGTCGGCTAGTAAATCTTTTCATCATTGTCAATATTGATTTAAATTGATGCAATGCTTCAATCAATAAATGATCGCATTATCGTGGAATTCTCGATTAATTTATGTTCCCGCAGGGATAATTGATCCGCACAGCTATTTGGGCTTATTGTTAGTAAACTCAAGTACCCGAGCTCAATATATTGTGGACATTCCATTCACACATCCATATTAACATATGTACATAGTGTAAGCGATAAGGCAATATCGCGAATTTGTAAAAATGAAAACAAGACACAACTTAATTTGAAAAAAATAAAAAGAATTAGACATGTGTTTCATATGTATATAGACGAAAGAAGATAAAAGAAAGAAGATGAAAGCTAAATCTCTTTATATTCCTTAATTTAAAAAAAATATAATTTATACTTACTGTATGCGGATAATTTTAGTTGCATAATTATGAACAATAAATGATTTCAACTATATCAGTATATCAAATTCCCTTTATTTAGTTTGTCGAAAAATAATAATTTATATTACGTACATTATATATAGATTCTTTATTATATTTTACAATATAAAGGAACCGATTTGTAAAATATGCTATTCAACAAAATTAAAGGATCACTTGTTCCATCCTATAAAAATAGGCAAATTTCAAGATAGAATAACTTCGTCAAAAATTATCGTATCGAGATGTTTAAAAAAGCATTTTAAAGATTGAAGCCTTTACTTTTTAGATCGATACTTAAAAAAACGATTTTGTTGATATTGTGAAGTCAAATAAACATAAATGAAGACGCATCAGATATCAAAATTTTTTACAAAATTTGCGAAGTGTCGGCACGAATTAAAAATTGCGCACAAATGCGGTTTGTAGCTTTCGAAAAAGTAAATCTTTACCTTCAATTTGTTTTTTTATGAAGCTTCGTACGATTTTTTTTCATCGGGTTATTCAACGTTGAAGCAAAAACGACCCTTTTTGCTTCGATGTTGAATAACTCAATGAAAAAAAATCGTACAGAGATCAATAAAAAAGCAAATTAAAAGTAAAGATTTACTCTTTCGAAAGCTGTAAACCGTATTTGTGAACAATATTTAATTCGTGCCGTAAAATTTCGTAAATTTCATAAAAAATTTTGTGATCTGATGCGTTTTCATTTATGTTTGTGTAACTTCATCAGTAAGACGATATTCTAAAATACCGATCTAAACAATAGAGATTTCAAGCTTTAAAATGTTTTTTTAAACATCTCGATACGATGATTTTTGACGAAGTTATTCTATCTTGAAATTTGCCTGCTGCTTCTCAACAAAATTGAAGTTATTTAAAATCAGTGTTAAAAAAGACTAAATTCAAATTTCACATATCTCCGCGAAGAATGGTCGCAAAGTGATATTCAAAAAAGCATTTTAAAGCCATAACGAATTTCTTTAATTGTAAATTAAGTTTAACACTTTCTTTAAAATGGTTTTTAACCATTAGTACAATTTTTTTTACTGAGTGATTTGAAATTAATAGTACATTTTCTAGTCTTTTCTCTAAAAATTTTTAGAAATTTTCAAAAATTTTTAGAGAAAAGACTGGAAAATGTACTATTCACTTCAAATCATTCAGTAAAAAAAATTGTATAATAATGGTTAAATTTTTAATTCGCGCCGACAAATTTCGTAAAAAATTTTGATATCTGATGCGTTTTCATATATGTTTATGTAACTTCACAAAATATCAACAAGATCGTTTTTTTAAGTACTGATCTGAAAAGTAGAGATTTCAAGCTTTAAAGTAATTTTTTTAAACATCTCGATACGATGACTTTTGACGAAGTTATTCTATCTTGAAATTTGCCTATTTTTATAAGATGGAACAAGTGATCCTTTAATTTTGTTGAGTAGTGTATAAAGTCTAATATATACACATCTATCTAATAAAAATTTTTTATCAAGAATGTAAAAGTTAGCGATATTTTGTTAGCGATATTCAAGTTTACTTATGAAAATATAATGTGTATTATGAAAATATAATATAATTTTACGTTACTAATATATATTATATATTCTACATTTAGTATAAGTTGTCAATTCATCACAGAGAAGAATGATATGAAACGCAATAGCGTTAATAAGGCTTATTTCTATTTGGTTCTTGTTATTTCTTCGATTTTTTTATAAACCTCTATGTCAATATATTTAATCGCAATAAAAGAATGCAAGAGTCTTCATAAAATGTAAAAGCTTTCCTAAGCAATAATGAAGAAATGAATCTTAAAAGTCAACAAAATAAGTCTGTCAAGTATTCTGCTAATCTTTAGAAATTTATTTTCTTTTTCATTTAATTAATTAATTTAGTATATGGCAAATGTGAGAAATATGGTAAATATGATAATATTTTGGGAACTACCGAGTTCAATTTAGAATAGAAAAATCAATTTCTGCATTTCTAAAGATTAGCAATAATATCAATAATATCAGCAATAATATCAGCAGTAATATCAAAAACACTTTGGCAACTGCGTCTTTCTTTTAAATAATATAAAATAATAAATAAAAATACTATTTCCTAACATTCTTCAACATATTGCTTTTTTAATCTTTTCCCGGAAATTTTCCTCGAAAGAATCGTTTGATTTACTATTTGCGATCTTACTTCTCCTTATTGCAGATGTTCATCTATTCATCTATTCACGAAGCAACTTCTTCTCGTCCGACTTGTAATTTGCATTAAGTAGCAAAGTAAACCGCACAATTATATACTTAAGTCCATGTTATAACCGGAATTATACATACGTATATTATCCAAATTTAAATATTATCCGCAATTATATATATATATATAGTCCCTATTAAAAAAATATGTATATATTTGCGTTTTGTACAAGCATCATAGATGTACGTAGAAAGAAATTGCGTATGTAGAAAAAAATTCCCTTTCTGCATAATTTAAAGTATAATATAACAAATACAATAATATACGAAAAAAATATTATGATTGCCATAATTGAAAATAATATTTTTCGCCCATCAATACGATTTGGTTGTAAGAACTATAGTATGGTTGAGCTGTAGGCCCAATTTTTCATTATCTGGTTCACTTGTAGTTAAGTTTAATCTGATGTTTCACCCAATGGACTTCATCCATGACATCATCATAAGCCAAACCATAAGTTAACCAGATAATAAACAACCGGACCATAAACTGTTAAGATATCTTCCCACTTTGCGGTTATCACAACCATACTATAGTTATACCACAACCGTACTATAGTTATCACAACCAAATTATATTGATGGACGAAAAATATAATAATTTTTGTTTTGATAACCATAACGTTTTTTGCGGAATCTATTTTTTTCGAAATAATTTTATCGTGAAAAGAGTTCAAAATGCAATAATATAGTTAATAATGTAGTTTAATTCGCGAAAGAGTTGCTAGCCGGTTTTAGACCTACAATTTACTTTCGGTACTCTCATCGTGTACGATTGCTGGATTCTCGATTGCCCATTTTTCCTTGGTGGCCTTTTGATCCTTCCTCGGTCGATCCTTCAAGTTCTGTATACCGGCGTAATGCTCCTCGATTTCTTGTAAAGTTCTACCCTCGGTCTCGGGTAATATCATGTATAGTAGACACAAACCAACAAGATTAATCATAGAGTAGAAGAAAATCGTCCCGGGCAGCGACATGCTGTTCTCCATGTAGAGGAAGGTTTTATTCGCGATCGACGCCATGATATAGGCAATCATACCAGCCGCGCCGGTTGCGCTGCTGCGTACCTGATGACGAATTCGGAATCATTTGACAAGGAAACCACACGAAGTGATAAATTCTGATTTTAATGAAATTATATAAAAAGATGAATTTAGAAAATGTTCATTGCAGTGAAAAAGCGATTTGATCACTCCTTATGTGGTAAAGTTTTCAGTTTTTTCCTCGAAAATTATTTGAAATATAAAAAATGTTTTATACAAAAGGTTTACAACAAAATTACTTCTAGTCATTTACGTCAATAATATTTTTAATAAACATTTTTTTAATTAAAAAATTTTTTTTTCGGTTTTTTAAAAATATTTAACCGTTTTTTCGCCACAACTAATATTTTCTAAATTTATCTTTTTACGTAACCTATATGTATACAAAGTTTCATTAAAATCAGAATTTAACACTTCGTATCGTTCCCTTGTGAGATCAAGAAAAATATATATGTTCATAAGCGTTTTAATAATAATTCAATCTTCATGATTTAGAAAGATCGATTGATCTTATTAGATTGATATTAATTTGTCAAAAAAATTATGAATCGTCCTTCGATTTTTACATGCAAAATGGTTTTCATATACAAATATTTCAGAAACAACGACAGATATTCTTTAAAATAAAGACCATGTTGAATAACCAATTCGCCAACAGTCTAGGTGCCGGATTCATTCTAGATACTATTCGTTTAGATGATATCAATCCTATACCATGATATAGTATTTATATCATGTGTTCATCATACTGTGTGTAGTTATATCTTGCATCGTTTGATTATGGTTTGTTTTGTTCAATAAAAAACTTCTTGCTAGGACGACTGTCAAAAAAGTTAAAGCTCATCTAAGGAGGTACCGAGATCAAATCCGGCAGTTAGCAGATTGGCGAATGGTTATTAAACATGATGATCTGTATTTTGAGGAATAATTGTCGTTGCTTCTGAATAAAGTATGTGAAAACCGAAGTGTGATTCAGACCTTTTTTGATCTAATAAAAGAGAAGTAGTTTGACAATTAAATGTAAACGGAATTTAAACAACCTCAGAGATTAAAACTTGAAAATATTAAAAGAAAAATATAAATAATAATGTAAAATACACTCACTTTTACGGGGAACACCTCTCCAGCGAGAATCCAAGGCAGCGTCCTGATGCAAATGTTTGACATAAAAGCACCGCTTATCATGAAGGTAGTAGGTATCCAGCTGTATTTGACCCCGTCCAAGTAATCTGCATCGTTCAAATAACCATAGATAGCGGTAGTGAGGAAGCATAATCCGGTACCGCCGACCGAAAGGAAGGACAGCTTGCGTTTTCCCATAAGGTGGATCGTCAATACGCAGATTGTGATGCCTATTAACTGGGCTACGCCCAGGAATACCGTGGCAGTGTATTTGTCGATCGGCGCGTTCAATTTCGCGAATATTATAACGGCGAAGGTCTGCAGGGTCGTGCAGCCGCCGAAGTTACTGATAAAGAATGCCGCGCTGACCAAAAAGAAAGGCTGGTAGAAAGTTCGATCCGTGTAGGCTTGCCAAATTTTTTCTTTTTCAGAGCCGGTATTATCGGGCTTTTGAATCGCCTCGCAAAGCGCTCCAAATTCATTATGCACGTAAGATGGGTTTACCCAACCCCGTAACCAGCAGAGAGCATGTTCTGATTCCTTGAGACGACCCTTAACTAGAAAAAACCGATTTTCTGTACCTATCATTTAAAACTTAAAACTCTAATTCTTAAAAATATTTTTATACAAGATTAGGCTACACATATATTTACAATATTTATTTCCTCCAAAAAAATGGTGGAAAAAGTTTTTATTTAAAACAATAGAAAGTGACGATAAATATTTAATTATAATTGCTCGTTTTATAATTCTTATAGTTGGGAAGAAATATAAATAATAATTGGCTAATGTTTTTTTATAAATAAGTAACAAATAATTTAAGAACAAAAATAAGCTAATAATAAAAATTTGATAAATTTGTGAATAAAAATAATAAATAATTTGATTGATGACCTACCGGCGAGCCAGTGTGGACTTTCGGGCACCAAGCATAAAGCGAGAAAACAAAGAATCGGATAAATCAGATTGATCATCGCCACCGTTCTCCAATGGACCAAACTGCCGCTCAACATTTGTGTGAAGATACCCAGGATCACCGACATCGAGGAAGTCGCAGAGAGCATCCCTCGCAGATAGGGTTGCGTCACCTCGGCGACATAAGTTATAACTGGACCTTCGAGAAGGCCTCCTGTCAGGCCCGTCATCGCGAGCGCCGCAAGCAACATTCCGGGATTGGTGGAGTAGTAAAATATCAGCCAAGCTACAACGAACGGTATATTTGCCAGCATCATTGTTCGTTTTCTTCCCAAATACTGCGACACCGGTCCGCTCGCTAAGCAGCCGATTGGCACAAGAAATAAGTTCAGGCTGCCTGGAAAAGGATATGTTAACAATAAAAACATTGCAGAAAGAGAGAGAGAGAGAGAGAGAGAGAAATGATAATTATTTTGATACGGATACATTAAATAAGATTATTATATGAAATCCAGTTAAATTATTCAGTTAAACTGTAAATGTATATAGTAAAATGATAATTGAAATTAATAATTTAAATGTTGAATAATTTATAATATGACGAACTAATATTACAACTTTTATTGGAAAATTTAATTGATATAATAAATTTATAATAAAATTTAATTGATATAAAAATACAATAAATCAATTAATAGAGACTCCTTTACTTAATAATAAAAAAATATATACATCGAAGGGGAGTCATCGCTGAAATTCAATTGCGCAAAACTTACAGAAATAACGCGAAAATTTTTTAGAGCATTTCGGCTCCATTTTGAGTCATCTTCAGCTCGAAATTAATAAAACAATAATGTCGTGGAAACGCATTCACCATCACGTGATTACAGCTGCGATGCAGTGAGAATCTCCATCATCAACATCTTAAATGTTGTACCAAACAGGTGCATAGCTGAGTAGGATCGTCAGTCTCAAGCACATAGCTGCCGCAACCACACATCGTAAAGTGTATATATATATATATATATATATATCGTCGAAATTAATGAGAATCGATCAATAGCCGTCACAAATTAAAATTAAAATCAAAGAAAAATTAAATTAAAGAATAAAAAAACAGTCATGTTGTTTTGAGATTTATATCCGTATTCATAGTTAGACCTTGTACTTAAGGCTTCCTTAAATTTATCTTTAGATGCCAATGAAATAATTCGTAGAGTATCTGAAGATAAATTTAAGGAAGCCTTAAATATAAGGCCTGATTATGAATACGGGCATTAGTCGGTAATAATCGTTCTATAAAATTTTCACGTAATTTCTGTAAGTTCTGCGCAATTGATTTTCAGCGCTGACTCTTAATGCCCCTTCGATGTATATATTTTTTTTTTATAATTGATATAAACTTAAATATTACAATGAGAGAGTTTTATAAGAAAAAAGCGAAAGGGAATCTCTTTCCTTGACTGATAGAAAAAAATATTTTAAAACAAAATTTTTTTAAATAATTCTATGTTGCATTTTCTTAGCGTGCTATACAGGGTGTTTCCAAATTAAATGGCAAAACTTCGGGAGCGTGTAGAGGAGTAAAAAACTAAGAAAAAAAGTCCTATAGACATATGCTCGTTTTTGCTCCGTTTCAGAGAAATCGAAAAAAAATGTTTACATTTCTTGCCATATCTAGCACCGACATATTTGATTACATTTTCCACTTTCTGTTATGAATTTGTCAGTCGCTCTTTGAAAGCCTTTAACAGTAGATGAATTTTGTCTTTTGCAATATGCCGCGTACGTATTCTAATAGTGAATATGCTGATATGGTTTTTGTATACGGTTTCTGCAACGGTAATGCTTTAAAGGCGGTGCGAGAATATGCACGACGATTTCCAAACAGAAGAGTGCCAAACCGAAGAGTGTTTATGTTGACATTTAATAGATTGCGAGAGACTGGAACATTTTCAATTCGACAAGAAAACAACCGATTTCAAGCAGCGTTACGAAGAGATTTGCAGGCAGGGAATCGTATTTTACAACATTTTGACAATCATCCTGAGACCAGCGTTCGGAATGCGTCGGCTGTATTGGGAGTGTCACCACAAACAATTTGGCGAACTGTAAAAGGAGATAATCGCTATCCCTACCACATTCAAAAAGTGCAAAATTTAT
>NW_017257697.1:464124-466899 GCF_001594055.1 Mycetomoellerius zeteki | reverse complement strand
TATGCATGGGGTACTCTGAAGCAAGAAGTTTATTCTTCGCCTATTCAATCAGAGCAACATTTGAGAAATCGTATCGTAGCTGCAGCGAACAGAATATCGCAAGAACAGTGCCTGGCTGCTACAAGAGCCGTGTTTGACAGATGCAATGCTTGTATTGCTGCAAGAGGTGCACATTTCGAACAAAATCTTCATTAAAAAGTTTATAAATAAAATAATTAAAATAATAAATTAAATATATTTTTTTCTTTTTTCGTGATTTCCTGCGAAACAAAGCAAAAAGGAGCATATGTCTATAGGACTTTTTTTCTTAGTTTTTTACTCCTCTACACGCTCCCGAAGTTTTGCCATTTAATTTGGAAACACCCTGTATTTAAAAATAGTTCTTTACTGATCCAAGTTAATTCTTCCATCGTGACTTTGATGTCCGAATCCTCCTTTTGTAATGCCGGGATAAGGATAGTTGAGAATCCCAAGGTTGTACCGAAAGTAAGCAGAAGTAAATTTTTGGCGCCAACTGCGCAACATTGTGGTATTGCTTGTCGAAGTTTAGAAATATATACTTCTTCATCCGTAACTGATGTTTTGTCATCATTTCTAAAATACAGAGAAAAGAATTCAATGTACAGTGTACTAAAAATGCAATGATGATTTTAATATCTAATTCTTTTAATATTATATATAGATATAGCAATTATTATTAAATTAATTAATAAAATCTTCACAAAACGAACTTGTATTAGAGCTCTCTCTTAACAATAACAATGTATATAAAACACGGGCAAATGGTTATTAATAGTGTATATTCGATCAAAAAGTCTGTATACACTGACAAAGACACATGTCTAATAAGAATTTAAAAATGTTCGTGGTCACAATATTTGAAACGGAATTGCACTCTCCTCATTAGAACTGATCTTATCAGCCTAAAAACTGAAAAAAAGAAGAGTTCACAAAATTGAAATATTGGAAGTTCGATGGGAAGTTGTCTTTATTCTTCAATTTTATATTTTTTAATTTTAATTTTTAATTAATGTATTATTATCTTGAAGAGAGAGAGAGAGAGAGAGATGGCTGAAAAAATACAGCCGAAACGTCGACAATTGTTTATGGTAACTGTATAGACTGTGAATAATTAATTAAAAAATTAAAATCATACATATATTGAGTTGTTAATAATTGTTACTTTCAATTTTTGTTATGTTTAAAATATCTTCATTAAAATAAAGTGATGCAATTCTCTTTTTAAAAGTGGTATAATTTTAAGCGAAATAAAATTTGAATATGAATTCGAAAGTTCAAGTTTGAGAACTTTGATTTCATTGTGTGGAGGGTTACAATTGGGAAACACCAAACAAAAAAAAACCAAATTTAAACTTCGAAAATTGAATTTAGATTTTATTTTATTCAGAATTGTACTATATTCGAAACGATTATGACCGTGAAATCAAGGAGATCATATCTTAATAATAGACTTATTTTTTACAAGCTTAATAACCGCAAAAAAGCATAGCGACGATGTTGATTTATAAAAGATTAATTTAATTTTGCAAATATTAATTCCATAATATTATTTATTAAAACGTATGAAATTGATTAATGCGAAACGTATGACATTCGATTTATCTTATTTTTGATAAAAATAGACAATTCTCCGTCTAAAAATAACATTCTCAAGAATTTTAGTAACTATTTGACGCTTTAGGCCTTGGAATTTAACATGCTCGACACATCTTTAAAGTCCATATTGAACTCTCAATCAGTCGAATAAAAGATCTTAAATGGTAGAGACAAGGTGGAAAGAATCCGACAGTTGCATAATGCCGAATAATATTTTTACGGGATAATTAAACACACGTTTGTAATTAAATAGACGGAGCAAAAGTATACATAAAATTAACTCGTTATAAATATGACTAATAAAATATAATATAATAATAAAATTAAATTAACTAATAAGTTATAGACTCCTTTAATTAATATCACACAACAAAGATAAAAATTCGTAAAAAGACTATAGGAGTCAACCTCTGGTTGTTGAAGATTTCGAAAAATATATTACATTAATACCATCGATCGCGTACAAAAAGAGAGAAGACAATCACTGCGATTTATTAATTGCTGTACTTATTAATGTTGTAACACTGAAGATGACTCGAACAGAAGTCGAAACGTACGAAATCAGATGGTATTAATGTAATATATTTCTCGAAATCTTCAACAACCAGAGGTTCATTCCTATAGCCTTTTTACGAATTTTTGTCTTTGTTTTGTGTGATATAAAATATAATATCTATCTTAGGCATCTATTAAATCTAGCAAAAGTATGTTTAATAAATTCATATCCATAAATTATTTTAGAAAATATATTTTTAATAGAGAAATAATAATAGGATAATCACGCATAACATACATATTAATAAATGAATGTGAAATGGAGAGATAGGATTATTTGCGCACTGAGGAAAGTATATATACACGAGTTTAATGAAATGTAATTCTTCCATCTTGAAGCATAATCAACGATTTACAACACCCTTTCACTTGACGTAATCAATTTGCTTTCGGCAACAATCTCTATGGCGAAGTTGGATTCAATCATTCTTAGGACCAATAGACTACAATACATTCCCAGACAGCACTGAATATTTATGATAAATATTTATTATTATTCATTTTTTGAAATATGTTATATAAATATTTTATATATATTTTATATAAAGCTTTATTCGAAATATTATTAAAAGATAGACTAAATATTTAATGTAATATTTATGA
>NW_017257697.1:406782-463412 GCF_001594055.1 Mycetomoellerius zeteki | reverse complement strand
GAATTTTGTAAAAATATCGATTTAATCTTTACAATGGTTACAAATATGTATATACAGTGAATGTAAAATACTCTACAATAAATCTTTTTTTATAAAAATACAAAAATTTATAATAAAATTGGATGATCGCGTTATTATCAGCTACATAAGTGATTAAAAATTAATATCAGATTTACCTGATTTTTTAAAACGTCACTAACATCCATAAAACAAGATGTAGGCTATTATATTTTTGTCTATATTACTCATTTCTCATATATTTTATATTATTGTTACTAAATATTGCCTATATTAACTAATAATATAAAATATTGATAAGGTACGATTTAGGCGACCAGTACACATTCGGCAACTCTTCCCTAAATCGGTTTTGGACTTACGATTTGTCATTAATCAAAAACAAAACAATCCGTAGGCAATTTTATATATATACTTTTTTATTTTAATCTATTTCATTTCATAAACAGTATTTTTTACATGCAATATTTTTCTATTAATATATTTTTACCTATAAGTAATTTTTTTCATTCTAATTAATGAAGTTGATGAAGAATTTCGTAAATAAATTAGAAATTAAAAACTTACCAATAATTTTCTTGCTTATAGAAGAAATTATGAGGATTGCTTTTTTTCTACTTATTATTCTATTTAAAAAATAACAAGTACGAATCTAAGATCTGCATGTAAAATAAATTAGAAAAAGATGCTGTTATTTTAAATTGGAATAACAATACGGAATATTTCTAAAACTATACATAGAAAAAAAATAGAAAGAAATTCGTTCATTATAATGGCTCCCATAAACAGGATGCGATAACGCTTACCATGCGGCGGAAATTAGCGCAATAGCCAATCATTCTTTTGCTTTTATGGAAAAGCAATAAATTAATTGGCTTTCGCGCCAATTTCCGCCGCGCGGCAAGCGTTGCCGCGTTTTGTGTGCAGGAGCTATAAGGCTTTGAAATAATCCCGCAAGAATATCCGCGAGAAGAGAAAGAGAGAAAGAACCGGTTTACGATGATCCACATATTGTACTTATATTGCGCAAACGTGTAAAGAAGGCGCGCAATTATATAAGCAATGACGTTTGAGGTACCTTTTGTGTTGAATGTTGAATCGTGCCGGTTTAAAATCGTTGCAACGAGCGTTACGCGAAACACCGGCGAACAATGCAACGATTAGTATGAATGAGTTATTTATGCGAGGTCGCGTTAGTCGAATATAGCTATATTTTTTACGTTCTCTTGTATTTCCGCGTTTTACACTTTCCTCGTTTTTTTTAAAAATGTTTTACAGATTTAAATCTAGGTTCGCGAAATCGATGCGTACATTGGCGAAGTGTGTCGCTCACTAAGTACGTGCCGTTCTCTCATTCTGAATGAAACAATCCCAGCGATGATGTAACATCACCAATCATGTATTGCAATCCCGTTTTCCACCTGCTGAGGCACATAAATATATCCGTTGCCCTTTCCCACGTATACTTTTGTACACCCTTCACATTTTTGTGTGTAATTATCTACGAAATTGATAAAAATACGAAGTCACGTACTTACAGGATGCATCTGACAACAAGATAGACAAAACTTACAAATATATTCTTCACATAATTCTTTTTTAATAGTTAAATTGGTTGAATTTTCGTTTTTTCGACGACTTTTTACGTCAACTGTTCCTGCAATTTGAATTACCATCATTCTTTAAAATGATCTTTTAATTATCTTTTAATTATCTTTTAATGATCTTGAATTTTTTGTTTGTTTAGAAAACGGAAATGTAAATTTAAAAATCCGTAATCTAAGTTATGAAACTCTCGACTAAGGATGCCGACTGAATTATGTTTATCGACAGATTTATTCTTAGACTTATTATTGATCCGTACTTATATAATTAGCGATATTTAGTTCGATCAAACATGATGTGATTTTAATTATGCATGAAATATGTCAACTGAATGTCCTTCGTACACTCGTAATAACACGCGTCTACTTTAACGCTAGTCCGCTTTTATGAAACATTAATTGCCTTAGGCATTAATTATACTGTCCCACAAATTTAAACTTTCTTTGTATCAAAAATGAAATAAGAAGGTAATTTTTATGAATCTTTTGCGAATCACTGAAAGCGAATCTATTAGTGAAATTATTTTGTCGCGTTACGTTTTTGAGAAAATTGGCTTTAGGGATGCCGAAAATAGCATTTTTTAACATTTTTGAACCGAAATAGTTAAAAGATGACGTAAAATGACTGTTCTGCGAACGGATCCGTTTTTTTCTATCAATATAGATTAACTTTAATTTTGGTTCAACTTTCATGTTTTTTTAGTTCTAAAAATATTTAAAAAAGATGGAAAGTAAGTTGAACCAATTAAAGTTAAACTACATTAGTGGAAACGGATAAGTCCAATTTTCTCAAAAATTTGATGTGATAGAGCAATTTCATTAATGGATTCGCGTTTTCTCAGCGGCAAAAACATCTATAAGAATGATCTTGTCTGGTTCGTAGTCTAAAATTTGTGTTGGACAGTGTTTTAAGGAGAAAATGAGATTTTCTCAAGATTGTCTAAAGACTGGATGCAAATCGTTTGAGTCTCAGCAAATGACTTTATCTTTTGATCACTATTTTGCGATTTATTTTGTAACAAAGAATATGAGGATGCAATAGAATGCCTGTTAGCCAAAGCTCCATTATTTGAATGAATCCACTATCCGGATGTTCTATTATTCGAATGTTTGCGTAACATTTACTTTTAAAGAATAGAAACGTATCCTTTTTATGTCGAAATGTTTATGTGGTATTAGACAAATTACATGAAAATTTGCTCCGAATTATGTTTGCATTATTTTATTAATTTGACTGACTCTATTGTATTTACAAAAATTTTACTGTATTATATATAACAGGACATATCCCTTTTTTTTTACCGAAAAATCTTCGTCAGTGAGATTTAAACGATTCGTGAGTGAGAATTGTATGAATATTCATAAAATACGTACGTAAGAAACATACGCAGAATATTTTGCTCTGAGTCATTCTTCTCCTCACAGATAACATCGTTTCATGATATTTCTCAAGCAGAATAAGTCACGGTAACGTCAAAATGAATGTGGTTGATCAAAAAGTGACTTTTAATAATTATTCGTTTTATATCTTTTAATAATTATTTTGGAATCATTTTGATATCATGATGATTCTTTTCTGCTTGAATTTCTATTTCGAGCTATATTGCAACTTATCGCATGTCAACTAATTGTTAAAAGCGATGAAATACTGTGAATACCATAGTCAAGTGAAGATATTATCTTTGTCGATTAGTACTGTCATTACGCATTACGTGTCGTTTCGTGTCGCATAGTAATCATGCCAAGTTTGCAAAAGTGCGGTTTTCCGGGATCTGATCGCGCTGGGTCAAGGTTTTTCATGACACGATTCATTAATGTCACTGTTGATTCGAAGACTCATAGTGATATTACTAAAACGATTATTAATGAGATTTCTTGCCGTCATCTGATTGAATGCAAAGCCAGCTTCGTCTCGCAGAGAGCTCAGATTGACGCGCAGGATGTTAATTAATCGCGCGAAGGCGGTATTAATACAATGAGATTGTCGGGCAGTGACCCATTTGCGAACAGCAGATTGTAGTCTGCTGTCACTTAATAGGCGTTAAGATAATTAGTCTCGAGATTTGTAATTAACAACTTTCAATTGATGGTGCATTGTCCGATTAAATTTACTTTGAAAAAATATTAAATTCTTTCTTGAGTATATATTTATACACTAAAAAAAGTGTTCTCATTAAACCAACAAAAGAGTCCAACAAAAATGACATTTTAGTGAGGACAAATAGAATCTCTGAGAAATACAAGAATCAGAAATTTGTTCAGTTTCATTAAAATGATATTCTTGTTGGTTTTATTGATTTAATTTAACCTTTTATTGATTTAATCAAAACATTTATTTCCCAATATAAATATAAATTTGGACTTTGCATTTTAATATCTCTGTTCGTGTTGCAAATCTAAAAACACCTTTTTCTTTGCAATAATTATTGAGATTTGATAATTATATCTTGATTCAACTAGTGACCCGTGTATAGACACATAATCTGTCTTGTGACTGCCGCACGTACATGTAGCATAAAACACGTAATCGTATCTCTTGATCTTATCTTTCAATAAGACGCGATTTATATTTCAATTTGCATCTTTATCCCGGATTTATCATTTGCATCTTTATTATCTAATTTTGTATCTATAAAATAAATAAATTGTGTTTCACTTGTTAGTCATGGCGATTAAAAGTTAACAATGAAAAAAAAGTCGGCGGATAAAATCCATTTTCGGAAACTTAGACCGGTATCCATAGTCCGATCCTATTAATTATCTGTATATCTTTAGAAAATCATATTTCCTGATAATTAATCTTGTTCGATTTTTACAAAATTCTTCATCAGGAGCATTTTTAAAGATCGTATTGAAGAAAAAATTTTACTCGAACAGAATCATGCATGTCTGGGTCTTAAAACTTAAGATCTTGAAATAAAAACGGATTATTAGTACAATCTATGATTGGTTTATGACCATCTTAAGACTGTACTCAAGACGGTCTTAAATATAAGAACCAATGATATTTAAGACTGTAATATTTAAAATTGTATTGTGATAATCCGTTCTTATTTCAAGATCTTAAGTTTTAACCTTTTAAGACACTGATTTCGTTCGAGTAAAATTTTTTCTTCATAATACTATCTTTAAAAATGCTTCTGATGAAGAATTTTGTAAATCGAACAAGACTGATTATCCAGAAATATGATTTTATGAAGATATACATATAATTAATAAGATCGGACTATGAATACCGGTTAGAATTGAACTTATAGTCAAAACAAAGAAAGTACATCGACATTTTTGGCATTTTATAAAGCTTTATTAATTAGAAAAAATTTTTTATGTAAGTACTAAGATATGCGACCATGTCAAATCCAATCTTTCGCTCTTATTATTGTTGTATTCTAATTGTTTCGAACGAATTCGGTTCTACATGTTCAACGATCGGTTACGTTATCCTTGTCCTTAGGCCAAATGTGAAATATGGTGTATTATATAAGTAACCGCGACACATAATAATTTAGATTTTGCGGGAACGAATAAGACACGACTCTTAGGGATGATGAAATAACTAGCAATTCAATAATATCTTACATCCTGCAATTTTCTTAATGTCCTACAGTTTCACCTGAGTCTGTAAAACTTACATTCGCAAATGAGTTTAAAGTATCATCTCTTTTTTCTGTACAAAAATCAAGGATAAAAACATACAAGTTTATCACAAACGTACAGTATAAACTCAGTCTTGAAACATCATAAATTTTAATTTATGTAAGCGGATGTATAAACTTATTATATCGTACTTAAGAAATATTCAATAGCTGTTCGCTTTTAATTTTTTTGCCATTTTTGTTGATATTTTACGCATAAAATTTTTATTTTTTGTATTCTTATTAATTAATTTTTATTGAAATAACAATAATTATGAAAAAACTCAATAAATTCAAAATATATGTAAAATCGAGGGCTATAAATATCTTCGATTCAATCGAATAACGAATCAATCGTTGGTTCTTATGTGCTAATTTTTATTGATTAATTAATAAAAAATATTATTGTTATACATATATTTATATTTGACTAATAAAATAATCTTATTTTTCGAATGGAAGTTGGTAATTAGATGACGAGATAGTAAAGAGTGGATAATAACAACTGTATTCACAGTTAATGATTATATTATTAGTGACCTTTTCCTATATTTATGTTAAATACTTCAACATGCTCCCACCTTTCGTTAAAGACTCTCTTTCTCAAACTTTTTTTCGTTTTTCCGTCGCGAATTTCATTGCGTCTCTCGCGACTTTACATTGAAAATGTAAAGGTAAATGTTAAGGCAAATGTCTTTGTAATGTAAATATAAATGCAATGTAATTCAAATGTTTTTGTTATGGTTAATAATTCTCGAATATATTTATTTTTTGTTTATTTTATTTATTTTTACGAGCTCGTGTTTCTTTTATATCTAATGTAATACCTTGTCTAATCGTCTTACTGGCTGACTTGTAACAGCAGTTCTGCTGACGTCTTGCCATTTGTTATGTGTAAATTTTATGCATTACAATAAAATATGAATTTGAATTTGAATATTATGATTACGTAAGAACGAATTCCATTATACGTACATTATCTATTTATTTCAACATATAAAATTTTGATATATAATCTATTTTTATGTGAAGCAAGATAGTAGAAACTCGTATTTATCATATTATTAGTCTTGTTGTTATTTAATTTGATAAAGCTTAAGATTTGATAAGATATAACTGCGGCTGAATATATTGATTTTACGGAAATTCGCGAAATTCATTGACGCGTTTTTCTTGCTACAGGGGAAAATCTCTTAGAGGTTTTCTTGAAAACCAATTTAGATGCAGCGCTGATACCTTGAGTTTTACTTTTAATTCTTTAGATCTGATCTCTTCAAGGTTGGTACGTTTATGCATAAGTATGTTCACGATTGGGAAGTCATATGAGCAGTTTGGCGTGAAGTCGCCGTGAAAATCGGTGAACTATTTTAAATAATGAATTCTCAGGCTCCCGGTTTGTTTTCATTTGCATATTATTAGCGCTGAGTTCCTTCTATATATCTTGAATATTTTTGCATCAAAAGGATCATGTAATGTGATATGAATAAGATCTGTCGACCATAGTACACTGGCCGACCATAGTACACTGGAGTGACTAGATTTGCGAATATTAATTAAAGAAATTTCGGAGCGAATATCAATTAAGGTTAAAAAACAGAGTCATTCGCAATTAAATTACATAAATTAAAATTTTTTTTTCAATAAAAGAAGTAATAATAGCATTTTACCGAAAAAAAATCTTGCGATTACTAACGTATCCGGAATCTTACACAACGTTTTTACATAAGTAAAGTCTTAATAAGGAAAAGACTCTTATTAAGTGTTACATTCCTTTAATTATTTACTGTTGAACAAAGTTCCATAAGCCAATAAAAAAAGGATTGCACATGTTATTTATAAAAATTTTCGTTTATTTACGTAAGTAGTGATAACATTCCTTATCTCTGTGTGTATCTTGTAGGAATAATTTTACTGTTTAGCAAATTAATATTTTTTAAGATTTACATTCTAGACTTACAGATAATACTCACTTTTAGATAAAGATCTGAATCACTTCGTATTAATTTTTAAATATTTATATCCAAAAGAATGATTGTTTACGTAATAACGTTCTTCCCATCCGAAAAAGAACTTGTAGTGTTGTATCGGGATTAAAAGAAAGATAATTTTTATCCGGGATATCACGCAAATCAATGAAAATTAAACGTAAAATTAAATACGAAATTAAAACAAAAGAACAAACCTTTTCCCGTGCTCGGAGACTGCCATTTCGGTCGGACCCGCTCGTTGTTCAGTTTTCTCGTCTTCACGCATGCCGACTCTCTTGCATATCGAAGGACGATGTAACCGATACGATGAGGAGGATGGCCTTCTTTCAAAGCAAAATAATGTACAATCAGATTCTTGCGCGATCGCGAAGATAATTACGATTTTCCACCACTTGTTCCTAACATACGATTGATTGAAACTTGCTTATGGGCTAATATATGTATATTATGCAGTGTGTAATAGGTACCTTTTGAAAGATATCTAAGTACAAATACAAGTAGGAAATACACTGTGGAAAAAGTATCTAGTCATGTAAATACGTCTTTTAAAGTTATTTAGTAGAGTTAGTGTTTCAAGACCGAAAAATCATTTCGGCGCGTATTTTAAAGGACATACGTATATAAATTCACACACAATTATACAAACACTTAAGATCCAGTTAAGCCGTTTAAGGCATTGATTTCTATAATAGGTTGTATTCTCACATATCCTGTAAGATATTATATCTTTTTAAAAATTATCTAAGTACAGATACAGTACCTGAAAGATTTTGTTATTTTTTTAGATACTTCTTATTAAAAAAAAAAAACAAACTGCGTAAATGAATTTTATTTTACATCAAATTATTACGTACTTATGTAGTACTTATTATATAGTATTTATAAAAATGTTTGGATAACTGTCATATGTTATGCGTTTTTAAAATAAATAGTATTTTAAACATTATAGGTATCGCAAAGTCGATTTCTTCTAAGAATTAAAATTAAGTTTATAATATAATGATAATGTATAGATCAACGATATATATACATAAACCAAGCATCTGAATTTGTAACTTGTAGGAAGTTTAATAGGATCTATAATTCGTTGTGTCTGTTTCTGTTTTCAGAGAAAGCAAAGATAACATGGAATCTCAACGGTTATTAACGGTCACTTAGACCGGTATTCATTGTCGGTTCTTATTTCAAGACCGTCTTAAGTAATGTCTTAAGATGCCAATGCGGTCCTCTGATTGGTTCGTTACATCTCGTGGGACAACATTATACTTCGAAGAATTTTAATGTAAATCTCTCTTATTCATTAATAAAACTACAATAAAGTATAAAATAAGTTTGATTAATTTTACTGAAGTGCATGGTAAAAATCTTTAAAATATTGTATTGTACCACAACTACCATATTTTCAAGGTAAATTTTAAAAGAAAATTCTCCCGTGTACTGTTAAAGTATAACCTAAATACTGTATACTTATACCTTAGGTATAGTATTTACAATATGATATTATAAGAACTAGAAGAGATTCACAAATTGTTGCAAGCGGATTTACTTTTACAAAGAATTGCGATAGCGAATATTCATACCGAGTTTAATAAACTTACGTTAGGGATGAGTGATACAGAGCCGATATTTTTGAACTTTTTTTCTTGATATTTTCTATCGATATTTTATCTTTCGATATTGACATTTGAACAGGAATATTGAATTTCCGATACGGTCCATTAAATCCGTGTTAATTTAGTAATGGATTGAGATCAAATTGAAATTTTCATTATTTATCATACTTATTATATATATTGTAAGAATACAATATATAATGAAAGATTAAAATTATATAAATATAAATAATGAAATAACAAAATAAATAAAAATAAAATGTATAAATGTATATATTATGTGTATATATATATATATGTATATGTTTGAAATAAAAAGTAAGATATAAGTTTATATACATATACATATGGTATTCCAATTAATACTATCAGATATGTACAAACCTTCAAGAGATGTCCCCGAGTAGAAATTTGTTCAAGTGTGTCGGATTTAGCTTGCGCCGGATCAGGCCCAAATCCAGGTCTGGAAAAAAGAAAAATAAACGTTCGATGTGCGTCTTTACCCAGTGAGAAATGACAATGGAATCGACGTCGAATCGATATCGATATATCCTAAAAACGTTTCCAGGATATCTCTTGAATAAAATGTGGTGTATGGAATATATATATATAATATCTATATATAGTACTAATTGCAATTAAATAACATAATTTTTAAAAAATTTTTATTGAAACAATTATTCAAAAAGATCGCTGAAATAGCCTAAAAAATGATCTCCAACCGTTATTTTTGCAAAAAGATGGATATCTTACGCATCAATACGCATGTATCATAAAAACAGAAATATCAGATCGATATTCGCAATATCGCAAATTATTTAGCTGATATTTTGGTGTATCAATATATCTGCTAACGATACAGTGCGATAAGAAATATCGAGATTTTTTTGTATCATCCATCTCTAGCTCACGTTCGATTTATCCCAGGTTCAGTATCCACATTTGCATAAAGATTCGCGTGATTTTAAGAAGCGGAAGCGTTATAGATATCTCGCATGGAATAGGCGAAAAAATAGATAAAACAGAAAAAGATCGATGGAAATTTATTCTATATAAAGTTTATCTAATCTTTGAAATAAAAAATTGATGATAAGAACATGATTATACAAGACTGTCATATGTATGATTAATGATTTGTTATTAGTTTTAATTGGATTTTAATTGGAAACAATTAATGATTTACTTTATTGCGCTCAATTTACTTAATTATTCATGATTGAAATAAATGAAAGCTAATACAATAATTGAAAGCTGATATGCTGAGTGTTATGACAAATTTTATTTATGAATTCTTTATGCAATTTAAAATATAGCTTTCAATAAATATATTAACCCTTCGGTTCCACTTGTGTGGCATATACTCGAGATTTCTTTTTACTTTGCGCTATGTTATAGATGTTTTATTAATAAAGATACGTATATCTGCTTGTTACCGTTATGTTTCACTTAACACATTTCGTACTACGTGGGTCACCGGTTGACCTATACTAAACTTTCCGTTTAGGTTGTTTGATAATTTAGCTATAAAAAAAATGAAATTATAAAATAATTTTTGCGATATTGATACATTAGGTCTTTTTTTTTATAAAAATAATTTAATTTTTCAACCACCATGAAATACATATTATTTAATAAACGTAAAAGACAAGCAAAAATAACTAAGTCACTAATAACGCATGTGACGTATTAGACAAACCATTTAAAATTGGCCTAACATAGCACATGCATTAATGGGTGCTTTTCAACATTTTAACACAAACATATACCAGAATGGACAAAATATAACATTATGCAAAGTGCATGACTTAATTGGAACAAAATATGTACGCTATGTACGGTTTCGGATAGAGTTAATTTTTCAATACTACGCCGATGCTTTGGTATTTGTAATCTATGGTAATATTTTTCCGTATTTCAACCAGAAAACAACTTATAAAAAACTTGCGTAGCACGTTTAGTTTTTTCCGTCTATATTGAATAAAGAAAGCAAAAATACGATTTTCAACTTCATTCATACACAGAGAAAATAATGTTATATTTTGTCCATTCTAGTATATGTTTGTGTTAAAATGTTGAAATTTTAAATGATTTGTCTAATACGTCACATGCGTTATTAGTGACTCAGTTATTTTTATCTATACTTTATCATAATATCTATACTTTAGCTGTCCATATTTTCTGCCATTTAGTTATCACATGCAGTTTTTAATTACGACAGCTACTTTTTTTTCCGTGTAGATTACTAACATTTATATTAACATCATTCTAAGATGCCTTATGAGCATCAATATAATTAAATTGCTTGTCAATTTAATTTGTGATGTTACTACTCTAATTCTGTTAGAATTGCGTTTCAAGACTGAAAATAAATTCGGCGCGCAGTTTGAGGGATTGGATATGAATATATAGATTCACACAGAATTATTTCAACACTAAAGTTCCAGTTTAACCGTTTAAAGCCTTTGTTTCCGAATTGTTATGTAGTAACATTTAACTGTCATTAAAAAAAAAACGGAAGCTTACATAACCGACTAATAGCTCTCGGACTAAATACGAATGTGTTATGTCGATGATTACGGCAATTGGAACACAATTTGTGTCGCTGTGTATATGAAAGTATCTAATTTTACAATTGGAAAACACCCATTGTTTTGATTTAAAAAAATTAATTATAAAATTGTTATAAATTTGTCCATTTTTATGCAATATTTTTACACATATAGTAGACATGAACGTGGCGACAAAAACGGTATACAGTGACAAAGGATTAAAATTGTAAGTTTTTTAATTATAAATAATTAAAAATTGACGATTTTTCTTACAATTAATAGTAAACTTTTGTTCTTCATTCGATATCAAGTAGAAATTACTTTAAGGCGCTTTAATTAAAGGTTTAATTATAAGTTAAAAATTATGAAGTTTTGAAAAAAGGTAGTATCCAATTAAAAAGTTCTGCCAAAGAAAAATTAATTACAAATTGTAAAAAGTTCGCAAATGAAGTTTGTTGGTAACACTTTATGTATATAATTAGTGAATGCAGGAATTTATACAAAGAATTAACGAATTGATGCATTAAGTATATGATCTTAGAAGAACGAATTTCTTTCGATCAATTTCAATTCTATATGTCAAGAAGGTCCTTGTACTTAAAATTATTCCTATTGTGCTCACCTGATCGAGGATGTAGTCAGAAACGATCAACAATCCTCCCGTTTTTTTTACTAGGAAAAATTTTGATCAGCTTTGTGTTAATTAAAATGGAAACGGCTTCTTTTTTTGATAGAACGATTTCTTTGTCGAATTGAAGCGTTCCGTGAGATTCAAGTTCAAAGAATTATCGCATTCGAATCGTCATGAAATCTGAATTATGTATAACGGTTTCTTGTTTATTTTTTATTTATCAGATGATGTAGATTTAATAACTGCATGAATTTTTCCTGTTACGCAAGTAACATGTAGTTATTTGCAAACATGCAATAAATTGAATGCACTTGTATGCATGCGATGTTTGCCATTGTTCTTCTACAAATTTGACGTTTTTCAATTTATGTTTGTTTCTCTTTGGTCATTTTCTTTTGTTTTTCCTTTGGAAAGGAACTTTATAGTTCGTTAGAAATCCTTGTGAATTATTCTTGTAGGACCATAAAATCGATCGAATAGAAAATTACCACTTTCAGATTCAATTTCAACTATTCTAACTCAATGATAAATTTTATATATTATAGTACAATTAAAAAGATAATAATGTCAAGGGAACTATAAAAGAGGCCTCTGTCAGAAAATCAGAATTTTGGTTGCTTTTGTTATGAACGAAATACAATTGATTTATTTAATGAATTCTTAGTGAGTTTTCAGTATATTAGATATATTGAATCGTCTCGTTATATCTTTTACGAATTTATGTAAAAATTTTTCCAATCGAATGTCACACTTTTTTCTTTTCTCACACACATTTGCTCGGTTATCGATTTAAATTTTTATACAAAATACTTCCGCAATGATGGCGAACTGTAAAAGTATTTCCTAACTTCTCCCTTCTTTTTTAATATTAGAAATAAGTCTCTCTTATATTATAAGATAATAACTAGTCTCGGTTCTCAAAGAAGAAAAAAAAATACTATTTACGAGAATTTCGTTGCGGAGAGATTTAGTATTCGTTTCTGTCGCGACAAAATCTGGGAGAGCCGAGGTGAAATCGCGAAGTAAAAGCTTTAGAGAGAGCGGGGAAAAGATTACCGATTTACATGAGATCGGGCCTCCGCGACAGACTAAACGTCGCGCAGCACGAAAGCCGTGAGCTAGCTGCACTTTCGATTTTGAGCTCCCTCCTTCGATACCTGCCTTCCTCCTAACAGAGATTGTAGGCGAATAGGTATATATTCGCGCGCGTACGTGTGACCTCTCTTCCTCCCTTCTCTTGCCTCCGATCATTTGATTGTGATTACACCCGCCGTACAGACGACTATAGGATCCGTCAGTGTGATGGAGAACGGAAAGACGAGTAGGACCAAGTTGCTGAAATTAAGAATGTTAAAGCGTGTGTGAAATTAGCACCCCAAAATTAAAATTCCATAGTTCTGATTCCAATTCATTTTGAAGAGAATTTCTTTATTTTTATTTATCTTCTTAGTTTTTCATTTTGGGAACACTATAAGAGATAAGATAATTTTTAATCAAGTCTCTTTAAATTATAAGTAGTGTTTGCACAAGAGACAATTTTGTCGAAGTTCTTATGATTAGATATAATTCCTGTTAGAATAGGTTATTAAGAAATGTTCAGTTTTTTATATTGATATATATATATATAGAGAGAGAGAGAGAGAGAATAATGTATTATTTTTTTCTCATAAGATAAGAAAATTAATATTTTTGTGAAGAAATTTATCATATTTTTTGAAGAATTTGTTGAAATTTGCACATTATATTGTTATATTCTAGTGTTCTAATTTATAACAACTTATAATAATTTATAAGCCAAATTCATCAATAAAATAATTAATTAACAATTTCAACAACAATACAATTATCAATAGAAGACATCAAACATTTATAAATTTCAACAGGAATTATAACATTTGCCTTTCTAATAATTAAAATGCATCATTTGCTTTTAATAACATCGATAGATATACAATTTCTTTCCTATAAAATTCTTTTTGAATCACCTTGACTATCTTTTATGGCATTAATATTCAAAATGGAGATATGACGGGAATGGAAATACAAGAATAGTTTCTTTAAGTAATTTTTAATTTAAAACCATGATAGCTATGCTGAATGATTGATTATTTTTCTAAAAGACAGTATTCGAATGTATTCCTAATTACTAAATAGATTTAAGATTAATGGATTATATGACGACAATATACTAACACACCGATGCGAAATGATAATGATATGCCGCTGCAAGTGACGTAGTTATTGTATTGTTCTCTACAAATTGAAATCGTGTCTGAAATCTATTCTAGGAAACATTTTTGCATTATTTCTAACAATGCCAATGAAAAAATCGATCGCAGACAAATCTCATTGACTATTTTTATATTTCCATTACTTTTTATTTCACTACTTCTCTTTTATCTTCACGTATAATCTTACGTATGATCGTTATCTCATGTTATTCAATGCTTGGATTTATTTGTTTTTATATCCATCAGAGATTGCATATGCATATAGTGTATATGCATATACATATATATAAAAGAATTCATATTGATGAAATCAATTTTCGAATGTGCTCCAATTCGTTGATTTCACCGTGGCATCATTTTTCAGTGTATTATTGAAATCGAAATGTGAACTCGGCGAAATTGCTTTTGTTCGAATATCTGTTTACAATATCGTTACATGTAACGCAATATATTTTGTGGAGAATACATGAGAAATAAATTATTTTACAGAAGTTTACTTAACTGATGCACTAAAACAATTTCTCGCGAACATATGTTCTAACAAAATAAGAAATCAAATGTCAAAGATTATGTTAATCACTGGTTATTATCATATTTAATCGTAGATTACGCTACTAACTGTCATCGATCTCTCTTCTTTTAATTCTTATTTGTTTGTAATAATGCGATTAATGACTGTTTGACGCTATGCGAAGTAGCGACAGTATTAATTGACATAAAGGTAATGTGAAATTTGCACATGCACTTAATACAATACATTTGTACATCTTAAAAATGCAATTTGTTTGCACTGTTTTGCTTGTGTTTAGCAAATTATATAGCTATTCGTTTGACATCGTCGATTACAAATCTGAGACCCATTCGTATTATGGCTTACTTTTTATTGAATATAACGTTGTTAATTGCGTTTTCCTCTCTGCGTCTAACTTACATCTTTAAGACATTTTAAGGTAGATATTTTTTATTTAATTTGTATTTTAAGTTAATTTATAACGTATTGTTAATTTATTATTTATTTGTAAGATTGGAGAACTGTAAAAAGAGTGAGATGAGATCTCCTGCGATTTTAAATATGGACCACATGTCATTGATACAACTGAATTCTGTACTGGACGTTATAATTTAACTAAATCTTCCGAGAATTTTATAACTTTGGTTATTTTGCATTGAAAATGACCCGATCGGGGTCGAAACGTTGCATGTATACATGTATGTAAGAAAGTTTATTAAATATTCTTTGTTATAACTGGCTCATAGCCCATTCTTTTTACTAATAATAGAATACGTACCTGTATATTTAAATGAAATGGATACTTGAGCGAGCCTTCGTTTTCGTAACAATTTTATAATATGATTATATTTTTCTGAAAGTAAATTTATAGTAAATGCTATGAAGATACTTAATGAGACATTATAATCTAAGTAAAAAATACTTATTAGAAATATTTATTTATATTTATCATAAATATTGTATAAAATATAGTCTATATATTTTAATAATATTTCGAATAAAGTTTTATATAAAAAATGTATGAAATATCTACATAACATTTCAAAAAATAAATATATTAATAAATACATTTATCATAAATATATTCTGTGCTGTCTGGGACTATATCATAATATTAATGATTAGGTTATTTGTAAAAATTAAAACTGAGTTTCTAGTAATATTTTATTTATCACATTTTAATACATTTTTAAATGATATCGTTATTATATTAGCTAATTGAATTGAGAGCTGAGACAATTAATTTTTAACATGTGTTTTTAATGTCGTATACATTTGCGTATACTTTGCGATCTTGGCATATGTGATTTTCTTTATTTAAATATATAAATAATTCACCTAAATACAGTTAAGGAGACTGCAATCGCTGTTGCAGTCGACAAAGTAGGACGGTACTTGTCACGTTGAAAATACTTAGAAAATTCATTGCATCAACTCTAAAGCGTAATGATACTGAGAAACGTGTTAGCGATTGTTTCAAAATATAATTATTCAATTAGAGAGTACAACTAATCAGAAGAGGAAAGTTAGCTTTAAGAGAAGATCTTAAGCGAGTATAAATTGCACAATTCTTCGTATTACAGCGTTTCCTTTCCTTTTATATAATTTACAGTGCGTGATAGCGGGAATACTATCAAAAAAATCTCAAATTATTCGGTGTCGATTGATCATTCCAGTAGATCAGCTAATATAATCAATATGACAAAAAAAGCATAAATATAAAATGAGGTGAAATAGGTGTATATTGAATATAGCAACTTTTATTAAGAACAATATATTCTGTTCTGTATTGTGCATACAATCTCGGCGTAATCGTGTTAATTAATCAAATAAATAGAAAAGTCACATATATTTAATTATTCGCTAGTGAGCCAACTGTTTCATTGCAAATACATTTTGTTATAATACAGAATGCCCAACAAATTGCTAGAAAATTGTGACAATAATGTTTCAATCGCGACAAATCTTCAAAAGCTTGATCTTTAATCAGCATTATAGTCAGAACATTATAGTCTAATATTCTTATCATTTTTTTTCAGTAGTTATGCAATCAATTAATTAAATCAATCGTATATTTTTACTTTTTCTCCGATTATGTCACAATATTTATCAGATATACAAATCACTCTCTTTTCTTATTTTATTTTCTATTAGTTCGATGTTTTGACACGCAACGTTTTGTGATGTAAAAAATTACGTAGGAAAAATATATGCATGTATTCGCTACCTTTCTCTTTCTTTGATGGCTAGATCATCAGTGGTCGTAAACTCGATAATATTTTGCATCAAAAACTAAAATAATGATCGATAAAAAAAGCATACACATTCAGAATAAAATAATTAACTCACGAAAAATGGCGTGTATAGTATAGTTCAACTTTAGAAGTGATGACATAATTGCGCATACAGTTTATCAGGATTAGAAAAATTACTTTGTAAAAATAATTAGTTTTAGTTGGTTTTTTTTTCTTCTTAAAAAGTTATAAGTTACCGATTATGGAAAGTATAGACTATGGTATACAAAAAAAAATTTAAGCAGTAAGACGCGAAGCAATAAGCCAATCTCATTTTCGATTCGTTACTGCTTACAATATTGCCTTGTGTCTTTACTATAATTTGTCGATTCGCATACTGTTTATATCTTACTGTTTTACATTTCTTGTATGCTATAGTTTTAAAACGTTACAATTATAATAATACTTAAAAAATAAAGAATCATTACTTTTCAATTACTTTTTTTGTTAATTTTTTATAATTTTTTGCATTGCTATTTTAAATACAAGAATCTTATATATTTCTAACAGTAATAAATTATTGTAATTACATTAAATAATTCGGTTGTGTACGCTGTATTATTCATAGATAATATATACTCTTGGAATAAAAATTATGAGATATTAAGACGCATTTACATATTAAAAGGCTTCTATTAATACAGACATTTATAGAATATAATAATTTTATCAGAGATAAAAAGATATATTTTAGTCACTAAAAATAATCACTGATTTTTACTGAGTACATTTTTTGATTGCCCTATATGTTGATGAATAAGTTTGAAATATATATAAAATAACTATGAAAGTAATTATTAAAGTAGTTACTAGTTATTACAAAAAAATATAAGGCTGCGTTCTTACATTCAATGTTAGTATTGAAAAGCTGTAATATACGTTGCGTGCATTATAGATTTTCAACACTGGCAATGAATATCGGTATACACTTTAAGTTAATTTAATTATAGATAAAAAAAGGACCGAGAAAGCTGTAAAAAAAAAGTAACTCTAACTGTAACTATTACAAATAACGAGTTACTTCCCTACAATTTATAAATTCTAATTTTCAAATATAGCAATATATAAAGATATTGTAGAAAAAAATACGTGGCAGAAATCGGAATCCAGAGAAATATCTTTTTATATGAGATGTATTAATATTTTTATTCGACACGCCAAAATTCCTGAGTTAATTTTAATTATTTGTAACATATTCCACTTATTTAATAAGTTGATTTTCACTCCACATTCTGAGTAAGAATTCATTGCACTCTTCGAAATCACCAACAGGTCCGCTCGTTCATAGAAAATAAAATAACGAGTAACAAACTGAAACAACACATAGTACATTTCTTCTCAAAGAATTATACCCTTTTATATAACAGTATACGCTTAAAAAACATCAGTGCAGCTGCCATATTAAGTAAAAAGCAAGTAAAGAAGCATATCTTCCTTATATTGTGTTATTGATTTAGATAACTATTATTACAGTGTAAATATAGTCCGCATAAAATGAAAGCACACGTCACTTTGTTCAAAGAGATGTGTGTGTGTGTGTGTGTGATCGTTGTAAAAAATTTATTTTAAAACTAACAAGAGAAGTTTCACAATTGTGTCCGAAACCGATTTGATTCTCCATGAAATATGTTGTTAAACATGAAAATCTTTTTTAATTGTTAACAAAAAAATAAAAAAAAATTTTTTTCTTCACAACATTGAAGTACTCATGAAACCGTACAACTTTTGTTTAAAAATTTTTTTTCCATCTTTTATACTTTCGACGGTATTCGGTTCGAAATAGAAATACTGTTTTTTTTTTCAAAGGGGTGTTTCACCCCTTAAACATGAGTTAGCACACATATAAAAAAAATACATGTCTCTTAGATTTTCGTGTTTAACAACATATTTCATGGAGAATCAAATCGGTTCCGGACAATTGTGAAACTTCCTTTATAAGTAAATTGAAATGTTATTTGGTACGATGGCTGTGAATGGACATCAATTAACTGAATTAATTAGATTGGCGAAATACGTTTACAAATAATATACATAATCAGTATATGCAAAAAGATCCGTTTAATTATATGTCACAATGTTTCAAGAAGTGATTTTAGAATTCAAAATAAAAAAAATATCATGAATATAATTTATTTTTGTTATATGTAAAATTAAATGAAGTATGACATATAATTAAGAATTATTCTATATTAAATTTTATCTGTGTAATAAATTAATTCTAAGTCATAACACAACCGACAGGATATCTAAAAATCATCATAGCTAGAGAATCTCCCTAAATTTTTAGTTATCTGGGTACGCATTAAATTTTTTTCAATTAACCAATAGTAGTGACAAATACTTAATTTAATTTGAAGTAATTGTTATACTATGCTATATTAGATAAATAAGACACATATTGCAGTGTTCTAATTAAATAGAAATTAAATTATTTTTTTAGGTCTATTTTACTTGTAATATATATTGTGTAATAAGGAACAAAAATTTTTTTTTCGTATTTGTCTACGTTTCCATTTCGCTCTTTCTCTCAATATGAAACTGACGGATACGATAAAGGCACTTTTAAAACCTGATGTACACAATGTCAATACATTTTCGTCTATGTATAAATTTACATAAAAAATCATAGGTAATAATTTTGGAAATGTTACAATTTTAATCATTGAATTTAACTTTATATTTGATAATTCTAAAAATTGAAATAATTTTTAAACAATTTTTCATAATTTTGTAATTAGTATTCATCTGTTAATGATAAATATTCAAAATCACTTATAATGTTCTGTAGCAGATGCAATATTATCATTTTTATCACATCATTATCATAATAGTTGTTAAACTCTTTGTGGGTCATAACTGTCTTTCGCTTTTATATTAGAAAACAATATCAGTTTTACAAATGCATGTATGTTATTACGATATTACTTATAGTAAAAAGATTAAAAATATTTAAATAAAATATTAAGCGATTTTATATTACAGAACAAAAGCTAAGAGACGATCCAAAATAAAGCACAGCCACTATGCATGTATATGTTATAAAATATTAAATAAACGCATGTTAAAATTATTTAATATCGTAATCAGTTAAGAAAATTCTACATCATCCTTAAAAAATTAAATTAAATTTTAAAAAATTCTGAATAGAACATACCGTTATTATGTTACTAGACAATCTTTACTTTTTCAAATTTTTCAATTGGTGTTTAATGTCATTAATATCGATGATTTAAAAATCGAATATGTGACTATTCATGTATATAATGTTCCGTCAGATAAAAAATATATTCCCGTGAATACGTATATTATGTAACATAAACTTACATCGAAAATATACATCACTCTTTAGAATGTACACGCAATATTATATTGTATAAAAATCTATAGTTTCTAAGATCTAGTTTAATAACATAAGACATTTAAAATAATAAGAAGCTAAGATAAAGAAAAACACGGCTATATACACGCGCAAAGAACTTAATCCAGCTTATCAGAGACCAATGGAAATCTGACTATTCTCAATTGCCGACCGTAGTCGCAGACGACACTGTCCCTCAATGCCAGCATTTGCTTTACAAAAATGCAGCTGTCTTTATGACCCAATCTCACTTCTCGCACTGGCTCACCCGTTCTTACGTCCCAGACCACTAATGATCCCTGAAATATTAATATTCAATTTTGAGATTGAGATTTATTTTCATAATCTTGATAAAGATTTAAAATACAATTTTGTGTGTGTGTGTGTGTGTGTGTGTGTGTGTGTGTGTGTGTGTGTGTGTGTGTGTGTGTGTGTGTGTACATACCTGATTGCTAGTTATGAGGAGATGATGCGTTAACATCACCAATTGTAAGCTATAAGCTGCTTTATGTGCTGGCAAAGTGTGTAATAAGTGTCCTTGAAAGCGTTCCCAGACACACAGTCTTTCGTCTGTTCCGATACTTATCACATAGGACACTGAGCATGTGATAGCGGCTACAGCACCATCGTGGGCTTGAATACTATACATGCATGCTCCTGTAAAAATATTACATAAAAATATTAGATTAGAAGAGATAACAGTTATAATAAATTAAATATTCATTGAGATGAAGATGTTACCTGTCAAAAGATCCCACACACACAGTAACCCATCTTGAGACCCACTACCGGATGTCATGGGACTTATTCTATCGATAAAGAGGCACGATATCGGACCGCAATGCCCATGAAGTGTATACAGAGGCAGCTGATCCTCTAACCTAGATAATATAAGAAAAATATACAGATACACATAAATAATTTTTAGAAAAAGTAAATTGAATTATATTAGACTGTGTGTACCTGTATACTTTCAAGGTGTGATCCTGGCTGCCTGTTAATACACGTCCACCTTCGCTATCTAAAACAGTGATCGCTTGTTGATGTGCTCTATGAAAGCCAATTTTCATGCAGCGCAAATCTTCCTCCGTTTGCATGTAGTTATTTAGATCCATGGGCGAACCAGCACTTCCCGTTCGTACATGTGCTAAAGTAGCAAATCAATTAAACATGGATTTAACTCAATAAAAAGATAATTTGTTATTTATATAATACACAATTTATTGTAGAAACTCTGATATTATTTGAAAGATCATTTACTTCTTCTGTAAGATGTGAAGCCCCAATCAATCTGCTGGCCTTCACTGTAGCTCTCAAGTTGCAGAAAGTCAACAGCACCATTCAATTTAGCTGCCACTACTCTGCTACCAACGAGTTTAACGGCAGAGATTCCAAGTCCTGATCCATCATCGAAGAGACACTAAGTTTTAAGAAAGAATACAATTATTTTGAATTAATTAATTTACATTTGTCAGAATAATATATTTACTCAAATTATTCATAACTCACCTTGAATCTACCGGTCGTGCCCTCCCAGAATTCTAGACTGCCATTAGCGCACCCTACTACTATAAGATTTTCCTGATAATCCATACACCAAATCGCCGCTATAATGGGCGACGATTGTATTGTGCGGTCGGTATTTATGGAGGATGTGCTGCCAACTAAATTATTCGATCTTGCGGGAAAAACACCTAATTGTTCCCTGATTTTAGATTTTTGCATCTCCTCGATCGACTTATTGTGTTCATCGAATAAGATTTTATATCGCTCCCCGAAGTCATAGCCTTGATCATAATTTTTTTGCGAGGGTGTATATTTTATAGTTGAGAATTTGATGTTTATCGCCGGTTTTAGATCAGGAAGATCGTAGGCACTGCCTAAGCTTCGACGTAACAGCTTCTGCTTATTGTCGCTACTAAGTTCATTGATTTGATAATCGTAATCTAACATATTTCCTACAGATCGTCTTTTATGGTCATTGTTATTGTTACTATTAACTCTTCGCATATTGTAAGCGGGAGATAACTTTCCCTGATACATCGCCGAGGTCGGTGAATAAAGTCCCATTGACTGCGTCACTTCCATTTCACCCCGGGAAGGTGGTGAACCGCTTTCGTAATCTGACATCAGCTCGTCGGCATCCGGCGACGCTTGACTCAGCGTTTTCTGCGGACCGCTGAAAAATTGTCGTCTATCGATATGTGCCAATTGCTCGCCAGACGTCGAGTCCCATATTCTGATATGTCCTGCTAAACATGTGCTAGCAACGGTGTTACCGTCCGTCGCGATGCATTCTACTTCCTGAGTATGACCTTCCAAGACCAGAGGCACAGCTTCCAGCACTAACTGAGTAACGTAATCGTGCGTTTTTTCTTGCTGGTGCCAACTGGCTCGCCACTCCGCGTAATTTCTCGTGCAGACACAACGGTATAATACGACCATTGTATAAGCAACCACGATTACGCTAATAAGACACAGCAGAGCGGCTAGAAATATTTCCATCGGACTCGACGGTACAAAAGGCGTATCCGTATTAAATACACGTCCTTCTGATCTCGATGGTACTTCCATATCTAAAAATTAAAAAGTGTAAAAAAAGTTAAAGACTCAATAATTAACTCTTTGTAATTTTTCATTGAAAAATTCAAACCTGAAAAATCTAAAGGATCAAGCGCAGCGGTAGCGAGACTCTGCCACTGGAAGTGTTGAACATCATTTGGATTGCTAATTTGTTTTGCTAATTGCGGGCTTACCGCGTGTGCTAATTTTATAGTCGGTAATATAGTCACTCGCCCACCAGCAACCGACACATTGTACATTGAAAGAATCGAAGACCAATGATACAGTGACAAACTATTCCAAGGCGGAAAATCCATAGGTCTCAGCTTATTTAATTCCTCTGTTGTATTATTAGTTAAATCCTAAAAAATACATTTTTCTTAAATATATAGACTTAAAAATGTATGAGAATGTTGTCTAGTTGAAATGAAAATAAAATGAAAATTCACCTGTTCGTTTAAATTATTCGGGGCTACAGTTGCAGGCGATATAGAAATAGGTGTTACCGTATTTAGCTTAACATAATCGTTTAATGATGGAGGCTTGTCTACCGTATAACCATCAATATCAGCTTCTGGCTTTAACGTCTCGCTAAGATGTATTATGTGCTCGATGATACCAGAATCGTTAATAGTCATGCTAATCCACACAACCATTCCTACCATAAATGCACGCTGGAAGATTCGTGTTCGCGCCCATAAATGCACCAATCTCAAACGCTTGGGGATCTTGTCCAGTGTATGAGTATTTTGTGTATTCGGGGCAATAACGTTCGTCGGGCCAGTAGACAGGCCGTTCAATCTCGGATGAGATTTAGAACGGAATATATGAGGTTTCCTATTGGTAATGGTAGTGGTAAACTGTTGTCTGCGTGATGTTTGAACGTGCGACAAGTGAAACTTGGAATTCTCGCTGGATAACTCTGTTCGTCTGATGTCGATCGCCAGGATCGTCGAGAAGAATACCATTTGTAAGAAAAAGTCATTCAATAATCCAACAATGGCGAATATACAAAATTCCTGGATAGCAGGGACAAAAGTAAATAAACCGATAGTTAGGATCGTCACTTCTGTGAGCAGATTCTTTGTAATAGACCATCCTTCTTTAGATAAAGCCTGAGCGACACGTATCTTTACGTCCAATTGGGCTGGCGTGCTAACGACACTCTTAGTCAATACTTGAATATTCTCAAGGCCGAAGATAATCACCAAGTACGGAAACACTTCCTTAGCACTCATGCTCAATGTCAGACCGAAGAAAAAGCACACACCCACAGTCATTGATAACGAGCCCATCACTGTTATGCTGGCACTGAATGCAATGCCAATTTTAGACTTTACCAGTTCTATTTTCCGCACTTGGAAGTATTCGTAGAAAAATAAGGCTAGGGAAGTCATCATCAACGGGAAGAATTCACTGTAATTGAATTCGCCAGGATAGAAAATATTTAATACTTCATTGCGCGTATCAACGTCCGTGCTATTGTCGACGGTTTGATGCAGCTGATAATAGGTTCGCAGTCGGTGCTGCAATCCTTTTATAAATCTATAAGCAAGTAAAATATAAATGTTAATATAATTGTATTAATAACAAATTAAAAAATGTGATTTATATAAATACTTACTCCTGATCATATTTCTTTAAATAAATGGTCACGGCATATTGGAGAATTCTCTGGCGAACCCGAGCAGGATATCGTTTCACTCCTGTTTCCTTTAAACTCATTCCAAACATCACTTCTGCGAGACTTATCTTACCTCTTTGAAGATTCTGTAATAGTAACGATACAAACAAATTAACTACTTTTTTTACAATAAAGATAAAAATTAAGTTAACATGCCAAACAAAAAAAGCCTTATCTATTTGTGGTAAACAACAATTAACAATTACATATGAGATTACTACACTACTTCATACAAAACAATTATGATTTCATGAATGTATATTCACCTGATACGAAAATATAGTGTTAATAAGATTTGTGTCTTGAGAAAATAACTCTATACTTTGTTGCCAGAGATTCGCGGGCGATAGAACAAGACAGTTGTATTCCGGCAAAACCTCAGCCTTCTTGCCATTTCTTTTTTTCACTGCTTCAATGTGCAAACATACTTGGCCAAGTGTTTTTAATCTAAAAATCAAATCAGATCAGATCCTTATTCTAAGAGAAAAATACCTTCAAATATCAATTATTTTTTAACTTAAAAAAAAGTATTTTTTATATATATCTTGAGCTATATAAAATAATCTTTGGATGTCTTAAAAAAGAAGTTGGATACGTAATCCTTTTCCAAATGTTAGAAATACATATCACGAGTACTTTTCAGACTTAAAAAGGCACAGATAATACAGTGAATTAGTCTTTGCTGTGTTTGCCAATATTATAAACAAAGAAATTATTCACTGTATTGTATTATGCAATCTTTATCTTTATTGCAATGTACCATATAACAAAGTACAGTGTTAGTAGACAAAAGAAATATAGACCTATTGTAGCACATACAAATAAAAAGACACCAACGAAACTGCTGTTACAAATAACTTACCAATAACAGAAACTGTTATCACGAAACTGTTATCATGAAATAATTAAGTAGCGCAGAGATCAGTATAAGATCACTCATGCAATATAAAAAAAAACCCAGAGTTGACAAGAGTTACTTTTTCCGTTATTTTTTAAAATAAATAATTTGACATTGCAATTTTTTATAACTAAACGCTAAGGTTGTGTTAAGACGGGAAAAGTCGATTTTTTTCAATCTTGACACAACCTTAACATTTAGTTATAAAAAATTGCAACATCATGTTTATTCCAAAAAAATAATGAAAAAGTAAGCTTTCCAACTCTGAAAAAACCTCATAAGCACATAACTGTAGATCTGTTTTCTATAGTTGAATTAGTGTATACTTTTGGAATTTAAAGTGAAATAGATATGTTTGATATTTGGCAAAATCAAAACAGAAAATTCTAGAGCAGTCTAGTGCAGGAATAAAAAAGACCTTTTGTCCTTTGCTGAAAAATATCTTTTAATTAATATTTGCTATCCCGTATGAACTATTGATATCAATTAGAGAATAATTAGATGAAGCATTCACGTTTCTGGATGCTGATAGTTTCGTATGATCTCCAAGAGATTGAACACTTCGTATAAAGGTCCTCTGAAGGCATCCATCAGCGTCAGGTCTTCGCTCCATGGCATCACTCCGATCCTTAGTACCACTTGTTGGACATACAGTACCGAGGTCTCCGTGCCGTTCGCTGGTAGGACAGTGTCGTTGATTAGGATTTTTGGGGCATTGCCCGGCATAGGCAGATTGACAAGTGGATAGCTGCAACAACCAAACAAATATCTTAATACAGATCTCTTCCAGGATTGAAGTCATTCAAGTATTGATAAACAATGCAATCATCAGGGGGAAGGGGAATGACTCACCAGCATAATAAAAGAACCGATATCGCGAGGGAGAGTACGATGACGGGATGAGAGGAGCAGAATAGGCCGTGGGCATAATATAGCCCAGCCACTCTGTCCGGCAGACTGCGAGACATTTCACCTATGTATGCGGTCCATGCGACATCTTCGGATTGCAGGCCGTCGTGTCGCCCGTAACTGACCTAGCAACACCCAATAGCCATCCAATAGTATCGATACGGTAAACATGACACATGATACCGCAAAGGCGCAGCGGCCAGAGATAGGTTAGAGGGAACAAAAAGGCGCCGCGTGTTTTTTAATCGATTATCGCTGTTATTACGCAACCGGGATATGCGTGTGCGTGCGCGCTTGTAGATATTTAATAAGCATGCGGCGCCGTTTTTCAATAGCGATAACGAAGCCTGATTGAGCAAACGTCGTTCTCCAACGAAGCGTTCTCCAATTTGTCATGTTTCCTTACACTCGGCTCTCGACTTACAACATCCTTTTAACCATTCCGCTTCATCAGCGACGTTCCACGTGATGCGACGCTCCGTCCAGAGAAAGAAGAAGACTCAATGACTCTGGGACTATCGATTTCTTACAGGAACGCTCCACGACGTCCTCGACGACGACGGTGTCCTCGATGACGCAGTTTGGTCCCTCTATTTGGTCCCGCGCTTCGCCCGCACGAGATTGACGCGGAACCAGAACGATGAGGAGTGACGAGTAGAGTAGTTAACGGCGCGATAAAAAAAGAGCAATGCGAAGCGATGGCATAAAAACGAAATAATTACGCTGCTGAGCGTACACAGTGCACGCGGGCCACAATCGGGATTTAGAGGTTATGTCCGTCGCTGGTTTTTGCGGCGCATTAGAAGCCACGGTGGCGGCGGGGGAAATGGGGGGGAAAGCGTTCGCTTCTTGGAAGTTGGGAATCGATTTCACGTCGCGATTACTGCGTCCGCACGTGCCGTAGATGCTCGCGTCACGTCATCGCTCGAGTAACTCGCACGAGCGAGGCGAGCGGCGAGACGAGCGGCAAAAAATCTCGGCGAGAAGGAACGCGCGCCGTCTACGTGATTGCAACGTGCGACGATGATGACCAACGATGAAGATGTTGCGAGTTGCGACGCTTCCTTCGCTCCTCTACATTCCTCGCGCGCGATAAGCCTGCGTGACTTTGTAGATCCCCCGACTTCGAATCACTTCGAACGATCCACGATGATCCCGGAGTGCACTGGCTGAGTACAGTGCACGCGCGAAAGCGAGAGCGTTAATTTATTTTTAAACCGAGGGGGGTCCCAACTCGGGTCGAGCCTCCGCCGCGCGGCCAATCGCCAGGTGCGTCGCCGAATACACACGTGGCCGTGAAAGGGTGGAAAGGGAAGAGAGAAAGCAAGCTTTGTGTGACGCGCGCGAAAAGAGAAGGTGGTGTAACGCTCGCCAGACAACGTCCGTGGCGTAACTGACCGTGTCTGCGCGTCTGGAATGCCTGGATTGTGCATGCAAAGCCGCGCAGTTAACTAATCCATGATTCGATCGCATGCATAAACGAACAGGTCTCCACGGCAGTGCCTCAAAAAAAGGGGGAAAAAAGTTTACGCGTCTGCACAATGCAGAGGAGCGGAAAGTTCAGGAATTTGGCACAGATATGTTCAGCATTGCTACCAATGTATATTATAGCGTAGGCAAGCCGCTTGCCCCCTTCCCTTCTTTTCTAATTTTGGGAGAGACAATTAAATTACGACGATCCTTTTTGTGATAAAAAATTAATTGTTTATTGTCCAATTTCTGACTCACATGTTTAGTTATTCATAAGATAAAAAAATTCGCTGATGATTTTTCGAAGGCTGGCTTTAATATAAGTATTTTAATAAGTTTTGTGTTCCTAAAAATTTAAGGGAGAACAGGATAAATTTTTGCTCCCTTCTTTCTCTCCCCTCGACTGAAATTCTGAGTACGCCAATGCCAATGTAGATTAATTTTTATCTTGGTTTAAGGCCTTATGTACAAAGGAGGAAATATTTGGAATAGGAATAAATATTGAATACTAAAAGAATAAAAAAGTTAGAAATAGAGAGATAAACGTAACACACAAATGGATATAAATAAGACATATCATATCTTATTTGTATCCATTGTAGGTACAATACATTACATTTAATTCGTATTTTTAATTTTTTTATTTTTCTAATATTTAATATATATTTATTCCTGTTTCTAATACTTTTTTTTATTGTGCGCAATTCTTAATTTACTTTTTATCTTCTTCTAGTTTAAGAATAAGACGAAGATAAATAAGTAAATTAGACCGAGATTAAACTTAATCTACATTGGTAGAAATGAACCATAGACAGATAAATAGAGAAAGAAGAGGAAGGGGAGGGACTTCCTCTTGGGAGATTAAGTAAAAAGAACTGCTACAGAATTAAAAAGAATTCTTATAACACACACACACACACACGCACACACACACACACACACACACACACACACACACACAGAAATTCAGAAAGAATGATGAAACTCTTGTATGAATTTCAATGATATTTGTGAATATTGAGAATTTCTTGGTGAAACTCGGGATGCTGTAGAACGAGATATTAAAGGAATTAAATCACGAAGGGCTTTTGTGACAGTTGACAACGATAATTAATGAGAGTTAGATATTTAAATTACAATAAGATCTTTTGGATGTAGCTTCTAATGACTGCAAAGTAGCGCAAAATCGGAGTCCGTGACTTTCTTCTTTTTAGAGTTGTTAAATTCTATTCTTTTTCATCGCTATCTATTCATGAGACTTTATCGCATGCATAACTAACCGCTTGAATACTATGAATAAAGCTTAATTTTTCGAGGATGAAAGAGTCTTACAAACAGATTTCAAGATGCAAAGAAATTTCAAGTTACAGAAAGATCAAGCTATGAAAAAACTTGTATGATTTAAATATTAGAGTTAATGTTTAACGAGAAAAACATCACGAGTATCACACATTCGAAAATATATTTTAAAAATTTGTGATACGTACACAATATTTATATTACACTCACTTACACATTCGTTTACATTATTTATTTATATTACAGTTCATAAATTAAATCGTTTGTGAATTTTACTTCTCTTTTAACACTAGAAGTACCGACATTTTTTATTCCACACTAAAAAGACTAAGCAAATAAATTACTATGAAAATAAAGAAAATGATGAAAAATCAAATATTTTATAAGTATAAAGAATATATAATTATTGATAATTCAAAAAAATTCAGAATCTTATATTTTACATAAGAAATATAATAGTAATCTAGAAAATAGAATCTAGAAAATAGAAATAGTTAGTGATGACCTATCCGTACTTATATTTATAAAATTATCTCTTCCTGTTTGCTTTTCGCGAATTTAAATTGAAAAAAGAAACTCGGAGATTTGCAATGTCGTGGTTATCAATGGAGACCGAATATCTCCACATTTTTTTCTAATCTTTTGTTTCGATTAATTATCTACATATGTGACAGTCACGAGGTCACTTTAATACGTAGTTAACACCGCGCGTCGTTAATAATTTGGCTCGTTCCATATATATCTTCTTGTTCGATTGGCTTTAGCGAGCTCCACTTCGTGCGGCTCGCGGTCGACCGTCCTGTGCGCCTATTATCCCGCGATTGACATGTTTAATTGCATCAATTGCGTAATAAATGAAAATTAGGCTGCTGCAAATGGTCAGTATCGCTCAGGGGTCAATCGTCTGCAAACGTGCGGGCTTGCGGCGACGCACGTGAGACGCGCTCTGCGAACGAATCGTTGGGAGTTTCAGAAAAAAAAAACTCGTATTACGTTGTTATGTCGCAATTTTAGTTTTGACGTGAGCTTGGTGTTATTAATTGGCAAGGCGACCGTGATATTGTCCCGTCGTATTTGCTTTTTCTCCGTCCAGCGCGTGCACCAATTTTCCGATTCTCTTCCTCTTTCCCAGCTTTTTCGTTGTTCAACTCTTACTTCTTTTATTTTTCATTATTAAATAGATTTGTGCGCGAACAATGGATACGTTTCAGATGTAAAGAGCGTTTTTTTGTGGTTTTAAGACCTCTTGAAAAATTTCGAAATATTAATACTTGTTTTTAATTTTAAATATTTCTGTGGATACTAAATAGATACTTATTTTATAAGCTTTGACCTTGTTATATAAATTCTAATTGATAAATATTAATGTCGGTAATGTATAAATAATTATACTTATTCCAAGAAATATCTTATAAAAGGTAATTCAGATAATTTTTCAGACAATTTTGAGAACGTCTTTTAGACATTTTTTTGATAAGTTTTAAAGATTTTCTTAAAAGGACACGTATGTGTTATCTGTTTTATTTCTACTATCTATTGGCTTTTAATAATCGAGTCGAGATATTTTTAACGCAGAAATGCACAAGAATATACCATCCGTATACATTTGCATAATTAACATATAATGTCATAGACGATGACATTAAAAATAAACATTAGGTGTTATGTTTGATTTTTTGTTAACACAGCAATAAAAAGTACTTTAAATGAGATCCACAAGGCCTTGATTCAAGAATTGAATCTTTACGTGTAGTAATTGGTGTATAAATACAATCGCAGAATGTGATTCTCGATATTTTCTTATCAACATTATGTAATAAATCTTTTTTCTTCATCTTGGATAACATTTACTTTTGCCATTTGAAAATAAATAAAAATAAATGAAAGATAATAAATACAACAGATGTTTTAGGAGAAGGCAGAGAAATGCCGATATTTTTTAAATTTAAATATAAAATATGCGTATACATGAATGTAAATATAAAAAGTGTGTTACCGATATAAAGTTCGTTTCTAGTTAGTAATTATTAAATAGTTATTGAAGTATAATTATTGAAAATAATAGTGCTCATTAATATACATATGTATTGGTTTCTGATGGTCGCTATTGAGTGCACGTGTTGCTACGTTTTGTTGTCCAGAACAAATTAATAATTAAATTTTGTACTGAATTTAATTTTCCGTACATTTTACATTAACTGAGTTCTAATGTGAGAGTTATTACGATATTTTGTACTTGAAAATTCAAATCCATGAGAGAGACGTCCAATTTAATATGAAAAAGTAATTCGAGAAAAATTCAAATTTTCTTTTTAATAAAAGTGTTTTTTTTGAAAGAGAGAGAGAGAATTAAATCATAAATTATATTAATTCGATATAGTATGTAAATGACATTCAACTTTTTTGATATAATTAATTACATCCGTATATTGCAGTCGTATTGTACATTATGCTAAATAACTATTACACAGGGTTGTAACGTTGTTACGTTTATCGCTCAAGTCCTCGTGGGATCTCGTCTCGTCGGCGGTTTTCATTATAACAGTAGACCGGTAAAATTTTATGCTACGAGCGAAGCCTCGTCTTTAGATAACGGGGACGATATCCGCGGTTCGATGTACAGGTTCTTAGGCAATATAGGTAAATGGGGCTTATAATAAAATCGCTTCGATAAATATTAATGATATCGGTAACGTTGCGCCGGCTGCCATTAGTTAGCTCGATGGCTTCTCTCATCCGCTCCATGGATGAAATCGATATTCGAGGTCCTCAGTTAGCTCGGAACCCGGATTTAATCCTTCACTACGAAGTTTCTCAAGAATCTAATAGATTCACAGCCTGTTTTAAAAAAGTATCCAAAAACTAAAGAAAAAAGTTTCTTATTCAAACATGACATATTACTCAATAAATCTGTGTCGCAGGTATTTCTATACAATAAATTTTCGATGTGATACACGCGAAACGTTTACTTGAGTAATAACGTTTTTTTTCTCTATATAAGTATATTTTTGAATTTTGATGACATATTATCCGAGTCAAAATTTTAGTTCTACATTACATCATCAAGTTCTATCAAATTTAAAGGATCAAGTAGGTTCTCGAGATGATATTACAACTAACGTTTGTCCTCCTTTGATGCTATAAATGGTTATTTATTTCCGTTTTCTCCTTGAGAATCAAAGGAGGACTTTGTTAGAACCTCCAAAAGAACTTCAGTGCTATGCTTTTTTAGGAATTGGATATTCGGAAATTTATATTTCTTTATCCCACATATTCAATTTGCATAGTGCATGTGACACTCTGTATTCATAAGATGAAATATATTAACTATGTAATTTAGTTATTAAGTAGTAGAACATGTGAGATAAATGAATAATAAATAATTTAGTAAAATTTTAAATAATTCAACAATTAATTTTATTTCTATTTCTGCATATTTTCCCGCTAAAATTATTGTATTGTAACCGACCCAGAAATAGAAAAATTTATTCGCAAATTCTTTTATTTCATTACGTTGCTGGTTTTATTTCAATCGATTCTATACCGTAACTAATTGCTTTTAACATTCTGTCAAGAATATTTGAAGAATATTTGGTTCTCAATTCCTTTTTAATATATAAAAAAATAATATATAAGTAATATATAAATAAAAGAATTATAACATAAGCCTTTTGGAGCCAACTCGAGGTCTTATTGAGTGATATTAATATATCACATGTATAATTCATCTTAATATAATTTATTTAATACAATTTATTAAATAAATTGTATTAAGACGAATTATACATGTGATATATTAACATCGCTCAATAAGACCTCGAGTTGGGTCCAAAAGGCTTTTGTTAATTCTTTTATTTATGATTTATATCGTGTGAGCCTATTTACTATTAAATTATTTGGAAAAAATTTCTTAGCATATTTTTTCTTTTTTTTTTTTATAAAAGCAACACCATCCAATGAATATGAAATATCAAAAAGCAATAAGTAACGACAACATTGGAAAAATTTTTATTAAAAAAGAATCTACAGCAAAAGTTCTGGTTAAATTTAATATCGAGTATAAGATTGTTCTGGCGAGTACCTTAGAGATATTAATTTTATATTAATTTAAAAATGGAGTCCCTCTCTCTCTCTCTCTCTCTCTCTCTGCATACCCAGGAAATTTCTTCTCCAGACGCAGGCGCATCTGTCTTCTCCATGATTTCCTCCGACTTTTGCTTGAAACCTTTTCTCTCAGCTTGTGTACGTTCGACTCGCGTGTCTTCCTAATCGAAATTGATGCAACGGCGTCTCTGAAAGATGATGGATGGCTTACCGGCGAACACATAGCGGGTGATTCGAGGAGCTGGACGTCCTTGCAAATTATTTTTCTGGCTTTGAAGGAAGCTTCAGTTCGAGTTAAACGGACTTTCATGTACAGAAAGAGAGAAAAAGAGAGAGTTTTAAAATTTTTAGATACTTTCGAAAGTTCTGAGATCGAGAAGAGTAAAAGGATATATCCGCGAATTACGATATTTCGGCATTCCGTTAACAACATTTTCTAGTTTAGAAAGAGGCAGAAAACCAGTTAAACCTTAGACTTTTCGCCGCAACTAACTATTTACGAGGTGGGTTGCGAAAATACCTTTCTCGCTGATAAATGTTGCGAGAACTTCGTCTAAAAAAATACCTCGTGGCGAGCTTAATTTCCGGCTCGTGAATCGGCTCCGTGGAAGATCGATGCGGCGCGGGGAGATGGAACGCGATATTACGAAACCGCCTTCAGAAGTTTGATAAGCTCCAGAGCTCGACGCTTGATGGAGTGGACTTATACGTCTTCGGCGTTTTGCACGGGGAAACGATCCGCCAAACGAAACAGCGCGTATGTCTCTATTCGCTTCCCGGGACAGAAACGGAAGTGAGAGGATAGGTGAGAGTGTAGCTGGATGGTGGTTCGTTTATCGTGCGGCCTGAATGGCAATTTATCTTACTGGCAAGACGGACCGAAGGTACCAGTTCCTCGGATATAAATGACGCTGCCTCTTCGCGAAGATCTTCGGAATTCTACGGGACGCGACAGAAAGAGAGAAAGAGAGAGAGAGAGAGAGAGAGAGAGAGAGAGAGAGAGGGGGAGAAGGTGGAAAATCTGCCATCTTCATGTAAACGACGTCACGTTAAAGTATATTTTCAATTTCTCGTATATTAAAGAGTTCGCGAGCTTTTCTTGGCTTATGATGTTTAAAGTGTATTCTCAATTTCTTAAGATATCTTAAGGGCTCGCGTATCCTGGATCTTTAACGTCAGAGATGGAAAAAATTTCACGCAGAATTCTCACGATATACGTTCGCGTCGGCAACTTTTACTTAATTTAACAGTAAGGAAAGTAAAATTGAGACATTAATTTACTGCAAAGTTCAATTTCGCTAGCAATAAATTTTCGCATATTCTAATTGCAGGAAAAATTAACATCTAAAATAAATAAATTATAAAAATGTGTTGTTCAATAAGAACAGAATGTTATGAATGTAACTTTTACATGTAACATATTTTGTTTAAAGTACAAATATTAACACATTTGTAAAAATGACTCTCTCTTACAATTGGATACATCCTTAAACCTTTGGAGTGAAATCTAACTCTAAAGATTGAAATTTCATTCTTAAAAATTGACAATTGAGTACTCTTTTTTGACACTAGCTCAAATGTTACTCTTTGTCACTCTTTAGAATTAGGCTCCACTCCAAAACTTTTAGAGAAATAGCATTCATGCATTTAATAAATTTATAAGGCGGGAGTATCTTACTCCCCTGGTGAAAATTTTTCTTATACTTTTTATGGAACATTTTTCAGAAATACTCAAAAATATTCGAAAAGTTTACATCTTTTCTCATAATTTTTCGTATGAGTGAATTCTGAAATATTTTGAGATTTCTCATCCCATAATTTTTAAAAATTATTTTTAATTTTTTAGATTTTATAACATTTCAGAAATTATACTTACAAAAAATCTTAGAAATCTTACGATATTTCATAATTAACATATATGGAAAATTCTGAAAAAAGATGTAGATTTTCTGAGAAGTGTTCCAATTTGTATAAAAAAGGTGAGAAAGTTATAAAATTATATAGAAATTCTGAAAAATTATGTGAAAAATTCTGAGAAAAATTTTCACCAGGATCTACACGAGTAACGAAGGATTAATTAATAAGCAACAACGACAACATTTACACGACAAATCTAGATCCGATAATTTGTCACTAAAGTAACAAATAATATAATTAAAATCAGATTTATGTAATGAATATGCTGTTGATGTGCATCGAGGAATCGAAGAGACAGTGACGTTTTCGAAGGAAAAGCAGACGCTCTCTCCCGGGGAGAAAATCACGGTATGCGCCATGTGTTCGCTCTGTGAAATGCCGTGGGCTTCGAGAATAGCCGGCTGTTTCGTACTCTCACTTCATTCGCTCACATCCACCCCGGCTGCGCGATCATCCCGGGGCAATATGTCTTGTATACGGACGGCATGGTTGCTACAGCGCGGAGTTCGCGTTTCTCGAGTTTCCATCCATCCAACCCGCGAGAAAAGACGCTTCGTCTTCCTTCGCGCCGGCTTGAACCTTATTATTGGTAAACAAGCTCACTTCTCACCCCCTTTCTATCTCTATCTCCACCTCACCGACCGAGTCTGTTCTCGCGTTGCGTTTTTCTTTGCCCCGTCCCACCGTCCGACGGACATCGATCCGTATTCGGAAACATCCAGATTAAATTCGGAGTATACCGATTAGACTTGATATTACGAAATATCCTGTATACATCAAGTCGTCCGTGCCATTAATAAATGCTACGTAATTTACCTCCAATACATGTAAACGACTTAATTAATTATTAATTAATTTCTCAAATTGAAGTCGGCGATCAGTCGACTCGTAAACTGCGGATTAATATAAATTACAGATATAATCCAAACTCCAATGAAGCGTTTCCCTTCCGCGCGACTCTAATTAGAATTAAATTTGAGATCATATTTTGCAAATATAAAGCTTGTTTACTTGAAGCTGAATCAAAGTATTGAATTTCAATATCTGAATATTACACGAAAGGTAGTTTCTGAAGTTTTGCATTATTCTATTTGTGAATAAGAGATTAATTCTGATTCAGTGTTATCGATTTCATTAACGTTGCTTTAGACGCGAAATAATCTTCGCTTCTTCAGTGGAATACTTGAACGAACGCCAACGGTGAACTTTTTCAATATAACTTTCTCGTTTGTGCTTAGACTTTGTCGCTTTGTAGTTAGCGAAACAGCCGATTCGTTGTATTTAAGTTTAGCTTTGCGCCTATAGAAAATAAAAGACTATCTTTGTCGTATATTACAGAAAGATATAAAGAACGTGCTTCTTGCATCTTTTAAGCGTCCGTTTTGTATCTTGAAAGTTTTGTATCTGGATTCTACACGGAAAGATTTTGCTAAAATTTTTAAAAAGAACTCTATACTCTAATTAAATAGAAAATGAATCCTGATGAAATAAGTTAGTTTTTATATAATGTAACTTATAATGTGATGAACAAATATGTCATAAACATAAAACTCAGTAATGGATAGTTTTTAGGCTACGATATATCAAAAGTGATTTGTGAGCACAATAGTTTGATATCTTTAATACCTCAATTCGAAAACCGTTATTGAATCTTATGTCTATCTTTTGTTCGCATTATAAGCTAGGTTATATGTGAAGGCTAATTCGTTCCCCAATTTTCTATATTTAATTATTAGTATGGAGTCTAATAATTATAAGGTAATTCGCGGGTCTGGGTGAAATATGTTAATTTTTATATGTGATGTAACTTGTAATGTGGTGAACAAAAAATGTCATAGACACAAGACTCATTGATAATAATAATGAATAATTTTTAAGCTATAGTGTATCAAAGATGAAAACTTAAACTCACAAAATACTTTGATATACCATAACTATGTATAATTAAAAAAACTGTCTATAATTAAAAACTATCTACATATAACTAAGTTTTGTGACATGACATTTTCTGTATTTACCACATTATAAACTACATTATTATGTGTGACAACTCATTTTACAGCGATAATTTTTTATATATTATAATCAATGCGGAAGTCTTTAACTAGATATAGATCTAAAAATAAATTTGTTAGGCTATCAGAATAATTATATAGAATGCTCAAGTATAATGAACAATGTTAATTACAAAAAGTTTTGACATTCTAGCAACTAATTTGTGAATCTTACAAAAAAAATTATTTTAATAAAATTATTTTCAGACCTATATCTAATTAAATTTTTAGACACTTTAGCAATATCGTTTTTTTTCGAGTAGATTTTCTGAACTGCACAATGTTGCTTGAAATTAATTAAAATTGTATAATTAATACATCAAGTTCTATTTATCTCTCTCTTGAAAATTCACGAGCTCTTGAAGCTATTATTTTCCTGAACAAATTTTCCCAGTAGACATCTCGGCAATGCTATATTCTATAGATAGACGTTCACACGGACGCTTAAAAGCACACGCGTCGTCTACTTCGTCGTCCGTCGTAATTGATGAAACCCGAGTCGTCGCCGTGCTGTTCTGGAGCAGAGAGACGGATTTTCATCTAGCGAGGAGAAGAAAAGCGATATCCCTCTTTGCGCGCGTGAAAGACAGCCAACGAGAAAAGTTTCTCTCGAGATGAGCATTTATTAAAACTATCTCTATCCCCCCCTTCTGCACTGTGCACGTGGTAACCGACTGGTGTTAACGCTATCTCTAAGCTTTGATGTCGAGTCGAATACTCGCTTTTGTAGCACGCAGGGATCTCGCAACTTTGACAAACGTGGCAGCGCACGGTAATTAATTTTCGTACATCAGTTCGGCACATTTAGCAAACTACATGGGCCTTAGCTGAATTTTAAAGTTCTTTTTAGCTGAATTTCCTGCACGGTTCATCTTTTCTCTTTTTTCCAACATGCAGAGAAAAGGAAGAAAAAGGTGAACCGTGCAAAAAATTTAGCTAAAAAACCAGACTTTATGTCTTCCAATGGCAAAGCAGTTGCGAGATCAAAATTTTTAGTCTGTTCTTTTTAGTTGAACTTCTTGCACAGTTTATCTTTTCTGCTTTTCTCTTCAACGTAAAAAGAAGAAGAGAGAAGATAAACCATGCAAGAAATTCAATTAAAAAGAACAAGCTTTTTTTGACAAAAAATATAACTAGAAATGCTACACAGAAAATAAAATTTTCCGCGCTAATACGCGCTCATAGTTCGCTAAAAATATTTACTGCTACGGCAAAAGAATTTGCCATTGTTGTTATTAAATATAAATTCTTTCTACTATCAAAATAATTAAATTTTTGTGATTCTTACTTATAACATCTATAACTAATTAAAATTGGCTACACGCTAAAGATTTAGGTATTTATACATTACAACTGAAATTAAACTATCACACACAGATTCTCGCTGCTGCAACAAATCTTTTTCTTTTTTTTTTGTAAAATGAACAGGTCTTTGATAAAAATAATTAGAAATACTAAAAGTAAAACATTGAAAAGCTATTTTCTGTGACATATTATTTCTAAAATCTATTAATTTTTTCAGCCTTTTTTTAAGGAAAATCGGTAGGATGAGGGGCACAAATTAATTATTTTTATATATAATTTATATATTATATTTATATAATCCTCTTAGGATTACAAAAATATGAGTTGTCCGGAAAGTTTCGCAGTATTTTGTGAGCTCTAAATTGTATATACAATATCTTCGTTAAAAATAAATGAAATTTTATTTAAAAAAAAAGAGTTTTAAAGCTTGAAATTTTTACTTTAAAATTTTACAATATTTTTTGAGTTTATGTGAGTTTGTGATAATTTTTACATATAAAAAACTAAAAAAAAATAGAAAATTTTCTTCTCACTTTGTGGACTTGTCACATGCCCAAAAATGTTCGACTATCTGTTATAAAAGTTTGAAATTTTCTTTACAAAAAGTTCCTATTATGATTTTTTGTTCCTGAATTTCTTGCGGGTTGAGTAAAAAGGAGCATTCTGAATTTAATTGTTCATAATTCTGTCAAAAATTATCGTAGCGCAATTAAAAAACTGACTCTTAAAGCTGAAATTTTGCTCTAACGAATAATATAATTGCCAATTTTTTAAAAAATAGAATATATATAAAGTGAGCTGAAAATATGACATTATTTTCCTTCTAACTATCGCGTAATGATTAGAAAAATAGTGATATCACATTTTTAGCTCAAATTTATATATACTCTACGTTTAAAAAATTGGCAACTATACCATTTGATAGAGCAAAATTTCAGCTTTACGAATCTGTTTCTTTAATTGCGGTATGATGATTTTTAATGGAATTATGAGCCTATACGAAGTTAGCTCCCCACTTTTTGAATTCACTTATTTTGCGAATTGTGCTGAATTATGCTAGGTTTGTGCTATATTGTGCTCCAATATCTTATTAACGTCAAAATACAACAAATACGTTAGAAAATAAAAAAACTATATTTTAGGCCAGCCCCCCACTTTGCGATTTTTTCAATTTTTAAAATTGTGCTAGGTTGTGCTAAATTGTGCTAACATTGTGCCAAAGTATTATAGTATTCTCAAATAATGACAACAGAAGATATGATAAAAAAACGATTTTTCACAAGTTGGAATAAAAATAACGCTAACATCCGTTATTCAAATACCACAAAATTGCATATCTGAGTTGTGCTAGCCCAGCACAAATCAGCACAACCGTTACATTCGCTGGCACAACGATATTAAGAGTACTTTACTCTTGAGCGCGACCGCTCGCGTAAGCATTTTTTGTCCAAAATTCAGGTTTATAATGCTTCGATATGAATGATATTACATATCTGAGTTGTGCTAGCCCAGCACAAATCAGCACAACCGTTACATTCGCTGGCACAACGAGTGTATTCTCAATTTCTTAAGATATCTTAAGAAATTGAGAATACACTCGTTGTGCCAGCGAATGTAACGGTTGTGCTGATTTGTGCTGGGCTAGCACAACTCAGATATGCAATTTTGTAGTATTTGAATAACGAATACGAATGTTAGCGTTATATTTATTCCGACTTGTGAAAAATCGTTTTTTTATCATATCTTCTGTTGTCATTATTTGAGAATACCACTTTGGCACAATGTTAGCACAACTTGGCACAACCTAGCACAATTTTAAAAATTGAAAAAATCGCAAAGTGGGAGGCTGGCCTAAAATATGGTTTTTTTTTTATTTTCTAACATATTTGTTGTATTTTGACGTATATTAATATTCGAGCACAATGTAGCACAAACCTAGCACAATTCAGCATAATTCGCCAAATAAGTGAATTCAAAAAGTGGGGGGGCTAACTTCGTATAGGCGAATTATGAGCGATCAAGGTTGAAAAAGAATGCTCTTTTATTTAATCCGCGAGTAACTCAGTAACATTTTATAATCGAACGTTTTTTAAAAATGAATTTTTAGGGAAAACTTTAAGTTTTCACGTTTCGCAAATAGTCAAAAATTTCGCAACGAATAGGATAACTCTGATATGTATATACACCGCACCTATCAAAAACTTAATTTATTAAGTATTATTTACTATGTTTAAAGTAAACGAACTATATCAGTAAAAACTTCATACTTTTTACTACTATGAAAAAAATATTAGGAATCTGAAATATTAATTTTTCATACTAAAAAATAAACTATTTAAAATCCTTGTATTTTTGCCATGTATCCCATAGGGGTGGGATATATGGCTACTCGTAGGGGCAGGGGGGGGGTATGTACGGCTCATAAAAAATTTACAAATAATGCATATAAATAAGACGTAAAATGACACAATAAAATGCGTTTATAAAGTTTTATTAAGGAATAAGAATGATAAATACCATGGTATGTATATGAAATAATAAATAATAATTACAATCTTCCTATATATATTACAAGTGTTATGACATGAGGTATATATTACAAGTGTTATGACATGAGGTATATATTTCATGTAATGCGTTCATTGCATTTAGTGCACTGAATTCAATCTGCGCACTTTGTATGCTTTGGGCATAAATCCCGCTCGCTAAAAGTGCCGTATATCCCAAATAGGTGGGATATACAAGACAACCAACTAAACAAAGAATACCAAGCACTTGTATCTTGCTGTACAACATGCTTTATTATTCCTCTATACGTATCACGAAATAACCACTAAGTCTTTTACACGCCCTACAGTAATCATTTTATGTAGATTATAATTTATGATGGCGCTACTTATTACAGTGATAAATCGATTCAACTTACAATAATTTCATTAATATTAACAGTAAGAAGCTGAAATCATAACACAGTACTAATATAACATAAAGGCATTTACCGAAGTTACCCTATATTCTGCATATAATTTTCAGCTAACAAAATATCGCGAAACTTTCCGGACGATCCAATAATATTTCCTTTCCGTCGGTTTTCGAGCACCATGATTTTATTTAAAACTTTAAATTTAAAACGCCACTAAAATAAAATGGTGCAAAGTGACGTTGGCTAATCGTTTAAATGGTTCGCGATGCCGCTAATTATTAATGATATTACAACGAAAGTGGCAGCGAATAATCTGGGCTCGCCCCCCTTGTCTTCCGACAACGACGACGACGACGACGACGACGACGACGACGACGACGACGACGACGACGGTTGGAATAATTTGCTGCAAGACGTCGCGCGGTAAGGAGCAGCCGCAGCCTGCTTATAATCCGCGGGGCTGCTTATATTTCCATATAAATTAACGGAACACCACACGGACGACGACTAACGGAATCCCGGGGCGGTCTTATACTCGTGGTATCAGCCACGATGCGATACAGAAAGGGCTGCTTTCATTTCGACGTTACCTATCTGCGCCCATCAGGCGCGACGTTTATGGATGCCGTTGGAAAGCGCCTTCGCTTCTTCGCGGTTCCTAACGAGATTCTCGATTATCTACGGTGTGAGTCCCGGGATTGTCTCCGCGCTAATTACCCGACGTTACGACGTCGACGTGGTAAGAAGAGATGGTGAATATCGCGCGGCGTACACGTATTTAGCACATGGCAATACAATCTGCGTGAATTTCATATATTTCAGTGACTTGCGGCTCCTCTTAATGATCGTTGGAACAGTAACTGTTAGCAGTCTGTAATGGATAGAATACGGAAAGAATGGTTTTGCTGAAGTATCTAAAAATTTAGCTAGATAGAGATCTGAAAATAATTTGTTGAACATTAAAATAATTATGTAGGACTCAAATTGATTGCTAGAATATGAAATTTTTTGCAGCATTGTTCATTATGCCTAAGATTGCTATTCTTTAAAATTTTTGGAGTAAATCTCACTCTGAAGAGTGGAATCTCACTCTTGAAGATTGAAAATGGAGCCACTCTTTTTCAAGATTGGTTCGTTTATCACTCTTTAGAGTGAGATTCCACTTCAAAGAATTTAGAGAGTACGTAATTATTTTGATGGATTCCAACTAGAGATGAAAATGACCAAATTTTACGACAATTTATTCGGTAAATTACGGTAAATTAGTTAGTAATTTTTGGAGGCTGGTAAAATGGTAATTTAAAAAAAAAATAAAATAATTTAATGTAAAAGCATTTAGCCTTTAGTTATTAAATTCAAAACGATTTATTTAACTCATATTTTCATTTTGATATTACATATTGATATATTATAATATATTGTATACTAATATAATCTAAACTATAAAGAAACTTCAAATAAATCTTTTTATTAGGATTCTGAAAAAAACGTAACAAGTACAGTAATCTTAAACTATTTTGTTATACATATTTTTTTTCTTTGTATTTATATTTTTATATTTTTTACTCTACAATTAAATTTATAAAATCGTCATTTATTTGTTTGCCATTTCAGCGACTAGACTCTGTTAAAGATTTTATATTTTTAAAGTAAAAACAAAAACACAGTTTATGTACATAAAAAATAAAATAATCTTTTTGTAATTGCACTACTGCCGGAATATCTAAATAGAAATGTAGAATTTTAAGTAATTCAGTAAAAAGTTAGATTTTAAAATATAAAACAAGGAATTATGTAAAAAAAATACTAGAATTTTTAATCTGCATTGCTTTCTATTTTTTTTATCACTGTATTAATTCTCTAGGGAACCATATTGAAAACGGATTTTAGCATCGATTAGATTTTACGTTTAGATTTAGTGAACAGTCCTATTATTATTCTATCAGCGATTTATATTTTCGATGAGAATATTAGAAGAATATTGTTTTATATTATGCATTAATGTGAAAAACATAAATAAAATCTGTTTGCATCAAACTATAAAAAAACAACAAATTTTACCCAAATTACCAATAAATTACCGTTTTACCGTAATTTTACCGTAAGTAATTGTCAAATTGAATTTGACGGTAATTTTATATCTCTAATTCCAACAAAATTATTTTTAGAGCTGTGTATGTGTATTATCTAGTTAAAATTTTAAATACTTCAGCAAAACCATCTTTTCCGTGAAAGAATGAACGACTTTAATCGAGATTCATATAGCTTTTTCATAGGAGTGACCTTTCAGCAATCTTATTTCAGAATAATTTATTTTTGCGTACTTAAATGTTTACTTTCATGTGCGTACCTATATTATGATTTCAGTAGAGGAGAGGGATTATATCTTTCACAAAACTTATTAAAATATTTATATTAAAAGTTCAACTCTCGACCGAAGTAATTCAAGCAGAACAACAAGTCATTATGATATCAAAATGACTCCAAAATGATCATTAAAAGTTATTTTTCAATCATTTTCGATTCATTTTAATGATGTCATTTTGAAATTATCGTGTTGTTTTGCTTGGGAATATTTTTCGCAATAAAGAATTGATTATTTACAGATTTTAATACGTCACTCAGCATTATTATGATCGTTCTAATTGTAAGATGCGAAAAAACGTCAAATTTTGCTAGTCAATATAATAACTCGTGATATTACTGCGATAGTTTAGTAGAGTTTGCGTTTCAAGACTGAAAAATCATTTTAAACGACGCATCAGACACGCATTTTAAAAGACAAAAAAATAGTTTGTCGCTCCAGCTAGAATTATAGCTGTTTTTTGTATCTGACAGAAAATTATGTATCATACGCATAGAATTTATAACATAAATCTAAATTCTATCTCTGTCATCTATATAATTAGATATAATATATATCCAATATGGCAGTACTTGCTAGAAATTTATCTATTTTAGCTATTTTTCATAATTAGATAATTTTTGCTATAATTGCAAGATTTTTTAAGTGTACGTAGTATATAAATTCACACAGAATTATATAAGCACTTGAGATCCAGCTAGAGCTCCGTTTAAGGCATTGAGTTCTATAGGTCGTGTTTCTCACATATACAGTCCTATAAGATTTAATATTACTTATATTAAAGTCAGTCTTTTTAATGTCCTACACAGGATATGTCACGATAAGGAATAATAACGTGAGCTATGCATTGACCAATGAGCGTTTAACTTTTGTCGTAAAAATGATTTTCATAATTTAATTTTGAAATATTTTCTTGTACCTAGACTCTTCTTTACTTGTACAGTTTTTTTTGGAGATTTTAGTTGTAAATATTTCGCTCTAATAATAGCTCTTGTTATTCAATTCCGACTAATAAAAAAAATCAACCATAATTATTATGATTATTTATGCGAGAAATGCTGCTTTATTGAGAAAGCAATCTTCTGAAAAGATTTCGATCGATTCGCGAGACTTATGTAACAGCGAGTTAAAATTTATAAATATTCATAACCGACGGCTAAGCGACGCTCGTTCCGCCGAGCTTTTCTTGCCACAGTCAATCTCAGAGAGGAAAATCACTGGCATTTTCCTTTGAATATCTTTGAATAAATTCCGCGATCTTTCCCGATTCGCACGGTAGTACAATATCAGCTATAGCGCGCGTATAATTTTGCTGCAAAAAGAAAGTAAATTATTCACTTTCAGAGGCGCCTAAGTATCGTCGAATAGAGAATTCTTTTTTTTTTTAGAAAAGAAAAGTCTTTACTACTGCAAAGTAAAATGCTATCTTATTTTTTTTCAAATTAATACAATACATATTAAAAATAAATAAAAGTAGACTAGTGAGAGTCAGCACTAGGGATGTTCGATCTAAGCGGAAGGATCGATTTTTTTAATCTACCTGAATCGCAACCGCGAGTATCGATTCACCAAAAGATTGAATGTCAAAAGATCGGTCTAAAAAATCTAGGCTAATTACAAATTGCATATTATAGCCCTTTTCGTAGAAAAAAAAAACGATTCCAATGCATATGGCCGGTCACAGAAAGGTTGCAACACTTTTTTTTCAATGTCTTTCGAAACTCAGCTTTGCTCGTAGAGTGGTTGAATGTAAATGAGTGGATCTATAAGTAAGAACTAACTCGGTGAGTAAGCTGCATTCCGAAACTCATGGAAAAACCGTGTTACAACCTTTCTGTGACGACCTGTACACGGAAGATCGATCTCGGGTATTAAGAATCGATTCGTCGATATAATTGGAGCTTAAGAATCGATCTACAAAATCGAGAATCGAAGATAAAAGAATCGATTTTCTAAAAAATCGATCTTGAATCGAACTAGTCAGCACAGGTAATTTCTTAGTGAATAATTAATACTCAGAAGTTGGACTGATGTCTTCTTTATTTGATTCGAACGTTACAATACATATTATACATTTTCAATAGAAAAGCAAATAATCAGAAATACTATAATGCTCCTCTGACTTTTTTAAATTTAATTTTTATGAAATAGAACTTGGCAAATTTCTGCCGTTATGCAAAAGAGAATTAATGGAATTCTTTGTGATTAAATGACAACTTACAAGGAAATCTCTTCGCGACTTCTATCTCACGATGAGCGACAATTTCCGTAAAAGAAGAAAGAATAAGAAAAGTGAAACAGACTTCTTAACCGCGCATTTCAGGCGTCAACGAGCTATCGAAACGGCGAAAAGTCCGCGCGCTCCCGTCTTACGGAGATGGTAAACGGAGTATTACGAGTGTCAGGTTCATGAACGAGCTGACGAAGTCACCCGATGGGTGGACGAATGAAAACTCCGTCCTCGGCGTAGAAGGAAATTGAATCGATTGTAATTAAAACTTGTATAACGAAGGCACGCGCGAGCGCGCGATGTTCATTCCAACTGTCGGGACCTGGACAACGGAAATCCCATTTTTCCGCCTACGTCGTGCTGAATCATCGTGCGAGGTACTAAAATCCATCGTGTGTTTTATAAATTAGCATTTTTGATCCCGAAAGCCCGAGATACGAAACTGTATCTCGCGCGGCAACACGATTTCTTTCCAATTTTTCTAAAATGTAATCTTCCAAAATGTAGTTGAAGCTGGATACAAGTACGGAGCGAATATTTATTCTCCGTCACTCTTATTTCGTATGAAGAATAGATAGGCTCCCGTTACTCACCATTATCTCATATTGTGACGTCAGAAGAAAGGAAATAAAAATTCTTACAAAAAGTATATTAATATATAATATATTCAATAAAATAACACTTGCAATCGACAGAATCGATTGCAAAATATACCGAACACTCATCTTTTTTTGTTAACTAATACTTATGTAACTACAATATATATCTAGAAATAAATTATATGTAACAAAAAATGAAATGAGTTATATTCATAGCTGTCAGATTAGTAATATATTATAGAAATAAAAATAATTTAATATCTCCGCGAAATAAGAAGATCGTTTTTGATATAATTTACAAGTCTATTCTCTGGATTGTAAATGTTGTTTTTTAAAAAATATTTCTATTCAAATATAATTTGCAAGAATTTTTATTGAGTTCTCTCTTAGACATTATAATCTAAGATAGTAGTGGTGAGTGAACAGAAGTTTTAAATAAAATTAATCCAACTCGTTGCTACAGTACAAAGATTAAAATATATGAAGTTGTTAGAATAAAACGTAATTGCACTAAAAAAAAATATGCGATCTCTGCATTTTTTTATATAATTGCAAAGCCATTTTTATAATCTGATTAACTATTTAGACCTTGCAGTTTTATCTGAATCGGTAATATACGAAGAATGTCAGAGTTGAGGAGGAGACTTAAGTGTCGTCGATGATGGAATATGTAAATTAATCTGCTTCACGCGATGGAAATTTTCGCAATTTTCTTGATTCCGCGTTTGCAATTTCCATCTTATTGTAAATTCAATTACATGGTCAGTACGGGAGACATTGGCATAGGTGAGGCACTTATCGCTGCAAGAAAGATCGTATAATCGCCATTAATGAAAGTTATGTGCCAAGGAACGGTATCGATTAACGTTTAGTCCAGATGCTACCTCCGGTTTCGCAATTATATACTCACCTCTTTATTAATACTTTCTGGAAAAACAAGGAGAAAAAAGAACACTGGTCGATATTTATGCGTTTGCGTCATTAATCAGTTAATTTACATATAAGAATTAATTAAGAAAACACAAATATTCATTGCACGTTCCCGCAAAATTTAAATATTCTTATCAAACATCATATATACCTGTATATGCAAAAAAATGGGAAGAGGCTGAATATTTTTACAGAAATATTGTACATATTATTCGAAGAAAAATTGTAATCAAGCCTCTTAATAAAATATTCATTGCATGTTTATTGCACGACGTTCTTGCAAATTTCAAATATTCTTATCAAATATCTTTTTATCAACAAAATTTTGCAAAAAGATTGTATATGTTTTAAGTGCTTCATTAGCTACGATAAAAAAGTGACCACGTGTATACAAAATTCAGAAGCGAATAAAAATTTTGTAGAAAAATTGTACATATTTATGCAGATATCAAACACCTTCTTATCAACTTGTAGAAAGATTATACATATTATTTGAATGAAAAAGAGTAATTGAGCTCCTTTTAAATTCCGTATTGAACGAAGAAAATGTGACCATATGACAATGAAAGATTAAATTTTATTGAATCTTTCAATAATTTCCACGATTACTTTTACCTGCTTTTATCGAAGGAGGGCCACTCGGCATAGAGAACAACGCGACTGATCAAAATACGTCAGTTACTAATTTTATTTAATAAATATAATATTACATTGTAACATAAGGAATATCGTATATAATCATCGCCATTTGCGCATTCCGCGCTCGCGCGATTCCAAACGACGGGCCGTTTGCGAATCGTCCGAGCGACAGCGTGTGTGTGAACATGTAATATAACTTTATTCTTTGTGATATAGAACACTTCTTTCTGTCTAACGACGGCACAAAACATACAGTATGTTACAATATCGTTACAGGGACAGTCATTGTGGCACCGAGCGACTTCATCGCCCAGCAATTTCGGGCATTTGTCGAATTGCAGAAATTTCGACATTTGCAGAAATCTCGACGCAGAGATCCGACGGTGCTCTTAAACGAAGTGCTATTTCGCGATATGAAAAACATTCGAACAATGAATTGAATCCATATCCCATAGAACTGTACGGCGAGATTTCTTTGCTTGAGGCTCTTTTTTGATTTGTTACGTGTAAGCTTAAATGGAGCGGACGACTGGATATGTTGTCGTGGGCAGTGTCGTTAGTGCAAATAGAACAATACTATCGAAATAAATATTATCAAACAGATAATATTAAAATATAAGATAATACCGTTTATTAGTTCGCTTGATTAAACGCCGGTTCGAAAAATACAATTAAGAGATCAATTTAGTTATTATAATACTTCGAAATAAGGATAGTTCTATCAAGCTGATATACATAAGCGGATAAATTTATTTTTGCAAATCTTCTCCTGGCCAAAGATTGAACGTGATAATGTGCTACGGCGATGATTAAAAGTGACAAGAGCTCGAAGGAAATAACTTTCTACACTCTACCCGCGCACCCATCCGCCCATCCTTTATTTTCTATCACTTTTTACGATCTATCGGTTTAACGATTTCATCGATCCTCTATTTACACAACATCGTTAAACCCGTATAAATTCGTTCGCGCCGTGAACCGTGAAATTTATCGGAGCCATAAGTCTATCGAAAAAATTTTAATAACCAATGCTTTACGAAGCTTAATTACCGGCGGCAATCAAATCGTATTATGACGGATGTTTCCGCCGTCTGACTTTTTCAACTTTGTCGACGCGAAGTTGCGTGTTTTCGTTCGATATTAAATTTTTACCCAATTTTTGCGTTTTGAAATAATTCACGTTAAGAAATAAAAGACTTTACAACTGGAATTAAACGGTAACAATTTGACACTGGCAACGAAAACGGATTATTTTTAATGAAAACATGTATAATATTTGGCGCGATAAATACAATCGTGTACCGCTAAAAAGCAATTAATCGCAACTTGTTACATCTCTTAGTGATAATATGACAGTAAAACATGTCGATTATTGTAAATAACTAAATAAATTAATCATGAAAATGAATGAATTCTACAATCTGATGATTCAAGCATTAGAATTGTGGGCAAGAAGTTTACACGTATGCGATAAAATATCGAGATAACATATAAAATCACCGGGAAATTTACATAAATTCGCATCGTATTTATAAACACGATCTTAAATGAGAAAATTTACGTAGATAACGTATCTTTGTAAATTAAAAAATGCTGCTTCATAATAATTATGAGTACGTGCATGGAGAAACGGCAAACATTTTGCCGTTTTTACGCAAAAGTAGCGGCCACGTTTTACAATATTACTTGCACCCTCGAAGAAACTAATTTCCGCCCCATTCCTTCCGATGTTTCTCGCCTCGGAGGAATGCGACGGTTCACTCGCGCACGGAAGCTGCACGACTTTCCATTAATTAATCTAATATATACAAATCGGACCGACAGTACAGCCTTTTTACGCAAAAAGGGACACTTCGAATTTCTCCATGGAAGTGGAAGATCGCTGGAAAGTGGAAACACCACGCGACGATACATACCAAAATCTCTCTGCGACATTTATCATACACAAATCTCAATACTTATCGCGCATTCGTTCATAACAAAGAACATCTCGAAAGTATGGTATTTATAGTTATCGATTTTTGACAGGTTATCACGTCGTGGCATAAATATCTCGGAAGTTGAAAAAAAGAAATAGATTTCACAATGGTGACGATCGTTAATTACAAGAATTCGTCAAATTATTTAATTATTTACAATTCCGTATAATTTATACCTTATGAAGACTCGCTCTTCCCGTGTTATCTCCAAGAGATAATTTTTTCATCGTCTGGCACGCAAGTTCATTTTACACGCATTACATTTTATTACATTCTCGGATTGCGAGAATAAACGATACGCGAAGAGGACGTCCTCGGAATCGCGTCACCTTCGTCTACAACAAGACACTTACTGTCAATACTCGCGGAGAGGGAGAGAGGGAGGGTCGATAGCAAAATATTTGACATACGAAAATAGATGTATAAGATTTTCTTTACATCATTTCGCTATCACAAAGGTTATCTACGGTAATTGTCTAGGGTAAATTACGATCTGATATGTAATATATACATATACGATACAATATATACACATATACCTCTGCACGTTTGATAAAAGAAATTTCTGTCGGTCAGCTGTTTATTTATTCACAGTGACAAACGTCGCACAAACAGATAAAATTAAGTTACTATATAAAATTTTAATTCTTTTGTTCTTTGTATAGGCCTGACTTTCTGGCCCCTTTTATATCTCTGCCGTGAAATCACTTTTCGATTAAAAAAGGTTTATATTCGTGAAGAAATGTAAAAAATTATTGACTCAGAAATATTATTTTTATCGTTTGAAAAACAATGACTATATTAGAAATTGAATAATAAAATTTAAAAATAGAAATTTTTACACGATAAGAAGTTAATAATAAAGAAATTCAGAGTTGTCAAAAATCCCAAGTCTAAAATCTTAATAAATAAGTTAAAATTACTTTAGCGAGGTAAAGGTACTGAATAATGGAAGAATTGTTCAAAAATTAAATGAGTAAAATAGAGCTCGAGATAAATTTGTGTTCCCAAGTATCTCGTTCCAGCGAATATACACATATTAATTAGATATCTCAGACTCTGTTTAGAGTAAATTACTAATGTATTTATATATCTGCGTGTATACATCTCTCGCCTCTTCTCTTCCCTCTCCCTCTCGATTCCTCTCTTCGTTAATAAAACGCAAGGATACATCGTACAAGGAACAATATGTACAATGGCGCACGCACGCGTTGCACGTTTGTCATGATTAGCAATTAATTGTGTTGCATCAATCAAAGTATTTACACATGAACTCTTCCTATATTTGTCATTTTTTTTAAATTTCCCGTAAAATGTGATGCAACCAACGCGAAGTATTGTCTCGCGAAATTCAGCTAAACTCGAGAAGTGATGTGGAAAGTTCTTACATTAATGATTAATGATCTCACTTCAATAATTTACAACGAAATTTATAAATGTTTGATCTGAGAAAGAAGAAAATTTTTTTCTCCTTTTTTCTAAATAAAATTAGTGAAAGAAATTAGATATAAGAGAAAAGAAAATGGTATGAGAATATGATTTCTAGGCCAATAGAGTACATTGTCGGAATTAGCGTCAAAAGAATTGTAAAAATGCCTCCTTCACATGCCTATGGAATAAAAAGTTGATTAAAAAGGATTTTTGAAATCCTTCCCAACGAAAAAATTTATTTTAATAAAATTCAATCGTATAAGTCAATTGTTTAATTCAATTGTCCTAGAGTAGTCAACGTTATTTGTCACTTTTTTCGTCCCGCGAGAAATTATTGATTACCTTCGCTGCAATATCGCTTCCGCAAAGTTCCGTTCTTCACCGCTAACAACGTCGCGCGTTTCACAAAGAGTCAGAGGTAGTATTCAACACGATTAATATACGGCAGTGTCATTTGGAAGGGGCAAGACGCCTGTGTACTCTTGGAATTTTGCTAACCGATCAACGCGAACGCGTCGAAATCGACGGCCGATCGGCTTATGGCTTAGGATCATTGCACGAAGTTCACATTGTACGTCTCGACTTGCATCGGTTGCAGGCCGATCTCTTGAAAACCGTCTTTCAGGCGGGCGCCTGACTTCGTGCCAGTCAACGACGTCTTCGTAACGTTGACTTTGTCGAGCTTGTAGAACGCAGTGCCCTGCGCGAGTCTCTCTATGAGTGGACAGTGCTTCAGAGCCACATCGATGCCCACGGAGCAACTGTAGCCCTGCCGGTGTAGCACCATGAGCGCGCTGTTCACTGGAAAATGTGGCAGTTTTTGATCGTGATTGGTGCGTAGATTGAGCAGATGAAGGTCGCACGGGAAGCTTTGACTCAGTAATCGGACTTCCGGCGTCATCGTGACCTCTTGCTCATTACCGTCCACCACGAAAATATTCACCGGATAATTGAGAGTGTTGCTCAGATGATTGGCGAACAGCGACGGTCTCGAGTATTTGTCTTTTTCGCCACTGATATCTTCAAGCAACAGCCAATGTTTAATAACAGTCCGTCGATTGTCCAGCAGACCCTCACCCATGCCTCGTGAATCATCGTATAGAGTCCTACGATCCAGCATCACCTCGAGCCAGCCGGGTTGGTAGCTGGCCGCGCCCTGGCAGTGGTTCACTAAGAGCGTCAACCGGTGATTCGAATCCTCGATGTAGGCCATGGTTGTGATGGGAAAGTAATTGCCCTCGATGCCGATGCGCTCGATCTTGGTACGTTTGATCATCTGATGACCGTTCAAATCTGTGTAGAACTCGGGCGGATCGCCGTTCGAGATATCGGTTTGCAGACGCATAAACATTTCTGTCTCGCGATTCTTCGGTGGCGTTTCGAAGTCCACAATGTTGCGTAGGTAGATGGCTTCGCCGAGGCCGCCGTCGCGATGGTAAATCGCCACATGGTGAGTCAGTAACTTGCCATACTCCACGGTAAGGCGGGAACTCAGGTTACCGCTGATAATGTAGATCTTCTGATGCGGCGTATATGCCTCCAAGACATCCTTGTCGGTGTCCCGGAGATTTGGATCAGGCATGAAGAGATAAGCACCACTATGGAACTGAGCCGAAGGATACGCAGCGAACTGCACGGCGCACTGCATGATCTTGCCGGTGGATTTTTTCGTCACGCGCTTCAGGAAACCCGTCTGCCCGTCAAACAGTAGTTTCATTCGCTGATTCTCGAGCTGCACGTCGCCCACTTGCATCGGTTTGATAGGAAAGACATTGTCTTTGCCGCAACGGCTGCAGTACACCGTCGAGATGGCCTCCGCCGGCACTTTGTCGACCTGCCGCAAGTGGTATGTGGCGATCGACAGCGGTTTTAGCTCCGCTACGAAAAGCAGCACGTATACATCATGCGTAATGCTCGTGGCGTTCATCACAGGCGCGATCTGGTAGGGTATGGGGTTTCTCTGAGGGTCCAAGACTTTGATTTTATATGACGTAACTTTGAGACTGATCACTTCCTGCCTGGACTGCGCCAGTGGATTGAACAGAACGATTTTCCTAGTCTCATGATTGTTCACGCCGATTGGTATTTTTTTCGGTAGCTTCTCGTAGCTGTCTCTATCCGATTCAGACAACACGTAGACGGAATTCGACTTGCCGCTGATGGTGGCCGCGAGAGACTGGATGGCGAAGCTTTGTAGGCTCGTCGTATCCGAGATTGACTCGAAGAGTTTCAGCGCGTAATCTTTCATGACGAAAGACTTTGAGGTACCGGTGATCGCGTCGTGATGCTGGAATAGACCCAGATTACGTCTCGCCTTAACCAGTTTCTCGAAATACGTCTCGTAAAGTTTTATATCCTTGCCGGATTGCTTGGCGAGATTTAGCGTGATCGTGTAAAGGATCTCGGCAGATCTGAGATTCGCCTCGAGCTCGCGGTCCAGAATCTTCATGTATGGCCTGGTAGTAAAGTAGCCACTCCAATAGGCCGGTCTACCTTCACTGAAAATATCCGAATATACGAAGAAATCGCCTGTCAACGACGGAAACTTGCTCACGCGCTTTTGTATTTCGTGGAAATAGTCCTTCGGCGTGCCAAACACCACCTCAGCATTATATTCGTCTTTTCGGCTATTTATGTAGTCCATCAGGATCTTGTAATTGGTGTACTGTTGATCCCATTCGATCGCGTGGTCGTATCTGTAATACAAACAACAATAGGAAACGTGACGTTTCATTAAATTGATTGAGCATATATATTGTAGAATCTGATCAGTTCAGCCGTTACCGAGATTCGATTGTCTCAGTCTGCCGCAAGTCGTCGGTTCGCGTAAAGGAGGCACGGCAGTGTCGCTGCGCTTAGCTTAGCGTCGAAACACTACCGTGTCTCCAGATTATAGAAGCAATCTTATTTTTTCTTGATATATACAGGATGTTCCGAAAATCGTGGTACAATCGAAAAGAAGATGATTCTTCATGTAAAAGGAAGTCAAAAATATTTCCAGAATACTTGATACATGTATACGTGTATTATATGCATGTTTTAAAAAGTAATATATATTATGTTACATAATATAAAAACAACTAATTATATTTTCCAATATTAATGATATTTTGAAGTACAAATAAAAATTTTAACATTATTCTATCGAATTATAATTAAATTATGTTGCTAATTATTTTATAAATTTAAACGATACAAAAAATTTGTTGGATATATGCGTCTCTTTTTCGAAGCACAGCTTTACAAAGAAAAATACACAATAAAAGCAAAAATTAAATTATAAATACAAATATGATGAAAACTGAAGAAAGTTTCGAAACAAAGTTATGCAAACCTAAAATCATCGCCGAGTGGCATCAGCACGACGTTGTGAGTGAACAACGAGCCGGTTCTCGCATATTGCTCCAGCAACAGCTCGGCCATCTGCTTGACGTTGTTAGGCGTGATCTCGACGGCGCGGACCGAGTACTCGGTATATTCGCCGCGTATTTTACGGAAGTCGAAGTTGAGGCAGACGTGCGGATGTGGGCCGCACGAGTGCTTGATGTTGTAGATGTCGAACGGTTGATTGTGGGTGAGCATGTCGGCTGCGCCGTCGCGGTCCCACGGCTGCCGCCAAACGAAGTCACCGTACTGTTTTTTGGCGAACCACTGTTTCCACGCGTAATGTATCCTTTGAATCACCGTGCCGGACGCGCCAGAGGCCTTCAGGAAGTAGGGTATGGTACCACCGTGGCCGAACGGGTCTACGGACCAACCCGACTCGGGTATCACGTCCAGATTCGTTTTCAGCCATTGGTGACCTGAAGTTTAGAAAAGGAAACTTTTCTTATATAACTTCAGAAGGAAGAAATATGTTTAAAAAATACATTGACAAAGGAAATAAGTAGTTTAAGCGCGATTGCTCTAATTATTAATTATAAGTTATCGGAAGAACGATTGTACTGAAGTATTTAAAAATTTAGATACTCAAAATTATTTTATAGGAAACTTAAGCGTGATAAGAACAATATTACAAAAAGTTTTGACGTTCTTGACTCTAGTAACCAGCTTAAACGTTCTACATTATTTTAATAGTCAAACAAAATTATTTTCAGATTTGTATCTAGCTAAATTTTTATGGTACTTTAGCAAAACCGTTCTTTCTACAATTTTTTTTGTAAACATCGCCAGAGGTCTCTTACAAAAAATACCAAGTATTTTGAATCATTTCAAGAATAATTAATAATAATTTTTTATACCTTTTTTATTACTATACTATTTGATATTAAAATATTTTAATAATTTAATTCCTTGAAATACTTGCAAAGAAGCATTTAGACAGTAATATCAATTTAGACAATTATATCTCGTGACGCAAAATGCAATTCAGATAAAATGAAAAAAGATTAAGACATTAAATTTATTGCTACAGTCGATTTCAAAATTATTTTCAAGTGAGACGTATAAAAAATGTCATAAATTTTCAGACACTAATAGCGTTTTTCACTGGGAAAACTGGTGCAGCACTAGCGCCGTGCTAGGTTTATATGAAAACTGCATTAGTGCAGTAATAGTGCAGACTCAGAGGAACACATGATTGCATTGATTTTTGTTGTCACTTCGAGCATAACCTTAAAAAAGGATAAAATTTACTTAATAAAGAATGGATCCAAAAAGCAAATTACAATTTCTATTTTAACATCTAATTTACTGGCATCCATTTTACAATTTTATCTAATAATGAGACGTACTGTATACAAATTTAAATTTCTTCTCAAGAAAAAATGTTTTATATATAATTATATAAAATTATACATAATTATATATAAAAAATATGTCCAAATACATATGTAGATATAATTTTATATAATCATATATAAAACTTTTTTACCCGGGTTATTACAAAATTTCAATCACC
>NW_017257697.1:358076-406724 GCF_001594055.1 Mycetomoellerius zeteki | reverse complement strand
ATATTAATGCTAGCTATTTTACTAGATACGCAAAAACTAAAAATATTATTGTTATTAATTAAAATAATTTAATATCATGCCTTAACGTATTGTATGATCGTATTTGAAAGCGCAAATACATAACCTCAATTTCAATTTGCACTGGTCTCCACTGACTTCAAAGACAGTGGAGCAAAAGTTGAACTCAGTGCAAATTTTTTGTACCAGTTTTGTCAGTGGAACATTAAACATAAAACTGAACTGGTCTTCACAGTGGAACAACAAAATTGCACTCAGTGCGCACCAGTGTTGCACCAGTTTTCCCAGTGGAAAACGCTATAAGTAAATTAAATATTTTTATTTATTACTTTGAATTTATTTACATTTCTATAAGTTCGTCATTTAAAGTAAAAATTTTAGTTCGCTAACAGGATTTGATATAACTCGCGTACGACTTTGGTTTATTTTTGTTCAATCTACTAAAACTAATCTACAACTTAATTATGGATCACGTATCGCAAAAGCTGCATCCGCCGGCCTTTTTTACGGCATGCATTAATTTGCATCGGGGAGAGCTTTTTAAAGTTCATCCTGCCGGGTTCTGCACGATGCGATCAAATATTCATAATGCGGATTAATCCGTTGTTTCCGTGTTCTGAATATTCCAATTCTTCGTGTTATAATAAACGCATGCTGAAAACGTAAATTTATTGATAGTCTATGCACTAAAATGTTAAACAAATGAACAATATAATAAAGTCACACAATAAAGTGTATTGCTAAAATGTCGATTAAAAAATCGGAACACTAAACAGTCAGAATAATAAAATGTATAATTTATAAATTTTACACTTTACAGCATTTATAATTTATAAAATTTATAATTTGTGCTGTCTTCGTTCAGCAAATATTTTTAATCAATGTACAACACATGGATATATTTTATCAGTTGATGATAGAAATGCGTGATATATAAAATATAATGGTGTCTCCATGAAGTTAAAGCAAAACAGTCAGTAAGCTGGAGTTAGTTGGAGAGTTAGGGTAAATGCGATTAAAGGAATACGCCATTAGCAGATGGGAAACATCGGGCTCGTCGAAAAAGTTAGCGATACGCCGCAGCGGTTAGAAAGAGAGTCGTCGATCATGCCCAGGCTGAGCCAGACCACGCGGAAACTTACAGAGTGGTTGGCAAACGAATCCGCAAAATTAATCCCGCAGGAATGTGAACTGAAAACGTGGATAGGCTCGCCAAGGGATGGTTAATAGAATTAGCCCGCGAAGTCAACGATAGTTATAGGCGATAGGTATATAGGATTAAAGGTATAGTCTACTCTTTTTCCTGTTCAGTTATGACAAGCTTGGGTGTCGTGTACGCTATCGGCGTTAACTATCATTCGACTGGTGTTTTTAGCATAATGTGAATGATTGTTACGGGTGCGTGGGCAACTACGATAAATGATATCTACGAGGCACGCGAAGGGCATGGTTCGTAAATTAAATAGATTATGTCACTTAAACAAAGTGATATATGTCATATCTTATTATATGCGATATGCAGCGGTATTTTATTATAAAAATATAATATTATTTATCTGCTCCCAGAAAAAAACATTTTGAATCTAATTGGTATCAGTTACGAAAGGAGAGATCGCAATAAGGGCCATTTTTACTCCTCCCCCCTGAATTAAAATGAAACTAGGAGGGAAATGTATCTCAAAAAAAAAAACTTCAATCTCTCATCGAAAAGTATCAAATTCCTTATAAATCGTTCAAATTCAAAGTGTAATAATTCATAAATGATGAGGTTTAGGCGCAAATCCTTTTGGGGAATTATGAGACTTATATGGAGGTACCTTTCCCTGTTAGTTTCGTTTGAATTCAGGAGAGGGGGCTAAAAATGACCCTTATTGCAACTCCTTCATTCCTTAACTGGTATTCGTGTGAATCTAGTGTACTTTGAACTATTGCTTTAATGTATTATTGTTTAAAATTACGTAATTGAAAATTTTTTTATTAAAGATCAAAATCCGAGGAATAAGATTATAACTTAAAATTATGTAAGATTGTGAAAAATATTTGTTATAAATAATTTTTCACAATCAAGTAGAAGAAACTGTCCGATTATACTAGGCTCGTAAATATCGAAAATAAGGAAAATATGAACACTCTTCAGTAGCGCAATTCGTATTATTCTGTACCTATAATCTCTCTCATGAAGTTATTAACGATTTAATAATGCTCTTGGACGTTGAACGAGTTGAAAATGATTAATTGGTGCTCTAATTCTCATATGAAATCGGATTCGAATGGGATTTCCTGAAAATCAGCAATTATTCAACGACCATACGTATGAGGATAGGAATCTGCAGGATGTTTAGAAAAATCGTTCGCGATTTACCGTACGGAGAGTATGCGGAAATTAATGTTCACTTTGTGACGTGAACATCTCGTGAATCTACCTAAAATCCAAATTCTCGGGGTCATTCGCAGCTCGCTCGCAACCCGGAAATTGCATCAATTATTCGAGAAAGCCAGAGCTCGGCCGCAAATTGCGCGTTCGTCGTACTATCCCGCCGATGGAGCTTGCATTATTGTGGAAGTCCGGGCAGAGAGAGAGAGAGAGAGGGGGGGCGAAGGAGGGGAGGGGGGAGAGAGGAAGAGACATGGAAGAGATAGTTGAGAGGAGAGAACGTAGATAGAAGCCAAGGTGGGAAAGAGGGACTAGGAGGGTGCCTAATGCGAGGAATAAACCATTAAACTGTACTCAGCCGGTGCTCGACTGATTATAACTCGTTAGAGCTGCACGACATATGTGCATTAACGGAATTATCGCGGGTTACAACGCGTTGCCACCCTCCCTGAAAGATTGTGTCTCTTTCACATGTGAATCCGCTGCATTCCCGGGAGATCCGAGTGGGATAATCGGGGGATTACTTTTTACTAAGAGGACTGAACTCCCAACTTCGCCTATTTTAGAAAAAGCTGCAGTTCGCCGGGATATGTAGGTGGAATTGTGAGTCTTGAACAAGAGGAGAAAATTTCGTTTTAACGCAGTAAACTTAAATCTTTCGAAAGAGAAGTTTACCAAATCGCAACGAGGAAATATAAATCGCGTAAATTAGATAATACATATATATGACATTTTAGGAAAACGAGTACATTATATTATTAAAATGTTTTTTTCGACTCTCGTTCTTATGAACGAAAGAAAGAGAGGAACGAGAAGGAAGAACTTACGGAAAAGCTATAGTCACGTTCTGGTACTCCAAGATGGAACGTGCTTGCGGGAAAGTGCAGCATGCAGCCGAGATGCCACGTGAGATACGAGGCATATGCTACACGGAGTAAATCAACGTGCTAATTTTTTGGCTCCAACTTGATTCCCGTAGAATTTCAAACGTCGACTTTATCACGAAATGCTCTCAAGGGAGAGAGAAGCAGTATTATTTCTTATTAAATTCTCTTGTAAATTCTTTCATTCATAATATCCAGATCAAAGAACAAAATGGAAATAAGGAGAAAGGATAATGTGTATTTATATTTCTCATTAATACACAAATATGTATAAAATCCGTTATTTTCTCGAAATTTTTGAGGCATTTTAATACTTTTATTTCAAGGCACCATACATAGATTGAGTTTTGAAATATCTAGATGAGATTCCAATCTAATGCAAGTGTCGGAAAAGAACCGTGACGGTAGTGGCGTGAATAATGCAAGACCTTCACACTCGTGTCTGTCGTCGATTATTAATAGTCGGATCGGACGTATCGCGATAAGCCGCCGTGAAATTTTCAAACACTACATAAAACAAAGAGAAGAGGCGAGTACTATCCATAACTGGCCGATAATGAGAGACATCGTGCACCACTTGTTGCTCTCGTTCTGAGTTCTAATCACCGAAACCGCTACGTCGGTATGTACGATCTTTACACTTTTCCCAGCGCCGAATCAAGCTCATTAATCGCCATTAATTAGTATCGACAGATCCCCCGACAGACGCAATCCCAACTGGAACACGTGATTTATACTGACACGTCCATTTTTATCGGATTTATTATCCATAATTTGATGTTATTAAACGGTATCGTATCATTTCAGCTTCCTCACTCCACTTTCGTTAGTTTTTTTAGTAGGGAATTTTTACGGTATAGTAATTTATGATGTAATAATTTATCATCGAATTTTATAAGATAACACAAGTAAGCGAAAAAGGCCACATTCAGTCAAAGCGGATATTGCCTGATAATTACTTAAACTGGAAATTGCAAGATTCATATATAAAATAAGATAATTGGGGGGAAGACGCCACACTTAAGCCTTTATTCTTGAATAACTTCTTAATGTTATTGAATTAAATTACGAAAAAATATTACTAATATTCTAGATACCTTTCTTTATTTACAAATTTATAAATTTAACGTTTAATATTCCGTATTATTGGAAAAAAATTGATATATTATACCTTGCAAAAGTGGCATCTTCCCCCTATATGTGTGGGTAAGATGCCACCTCTTATGGGAAAAGATGTTACAAATAATGCGATGCAATATAAACTTGCATATTTCACTTATTTACAGTCTATAATGAAGAATTTAAGCTATAAAAACTCATAAAAGTATGATAAAACATAAATTGAGGAAATATGAAAGAGAGTAATTTAGGAAGTAAGATGGACATACTTTTATTCGTTTAAACAGCATTTCATTAACTTAAAATATTTCGTTTGTATAGAGCATTCAAAATTTTAATTCATGAAATCATTTTAATGACTATTTCAAGCAGGAAAAAATGTGTTTTGTATTTACTGTCATCTTATCCCCAATGTAAGAGGAATATTCAATTGCAATTTTTACGCATATAAGAATATTACAAATTATAATCTATATCATCCACATGACCGTCAGGGAACACTGATTGAAACCGTATATTATTTGTCCGTTTTACAGTAAGCATCGACAAACAGACCTTAATTATTAACATATCAAATATTACAAAGAGTATGTTTCACGATCTACCTTTTCGTATTTCGTATAATCTTTTCCAATCGACATTAGCATGAACATGTTCATCTAAGCCGATAATTACACAACTGTTTGTCACACTGTTTTTGTAGTCAGTATGGTCAACACACGTTCTATGAAAAAAATTATAAATAAAGTGGCGTCTTCCCTCTTATGGCACCTTCCCTCAAATTACCTTATTATTAGGCATATATCTTATTATTAGGCATATATATTATTAGGCTAATTTCTTCATTTATTTGTATTGAATATTTCTTGATTTTCACTTACTATTGTTTATAAGCTTTTTATAATTCATTTTTAGACTGATATATATAAGATATATATATATATATATATGAATGCTTCGAAATTTCTCTGAATTACAAAATTATACCGTATTGATTAGCATCAAGATTTTGTGGACAGACTGTGTGACAGACTTTTATATACGACACTATAATTTACATTTAAAACACATACCGAATTCGCCACAAAGCGAGAAAACTAACGGATTTTTCTATCAAGAGGTATTTACGGGATTATCCTGTGTGCATTGCAATCATGCGCCTCGCTAATTGCAGCTAATTTCCAGCGTCGGTATCGGCGAATGAAAACGACCGAGAGATTCTGCGACAGTCCGGTAATGGACCTCGTCTCGATGCGCTTCCGGTTATTATCGTTCCTCGAGCGTATTACAGGTGAGTCGGGAGGGAATAGCTCGCATTTATCTCTGCGATTCACAGTCGACATCGCAATACGGTTATCTGGACCGTCATATTGTTTTCCCTGTTATCGAATACGCGCTTCTCGATTGTAGGAAAACATTTCCGGCTTTGCTGCAAACGTCTGCAGTGTCACGATCGATTTTTAGTTCTGCAACGTGAAAAGAATGAAACGGACAGAATAGAAACATAATAAACTTAAAAGGTAGATAACAATACTTCAAAAAGAAAATAGGTAGAGAGAATATTAAATAAATAATAAAAATAAAAATATAACAATTTGTATAAATTGGCGTAATAAATATAAGTAATATTTATTTTACAGCAGTTTTTGCATTAATTTAGGTTTTTTTTAAAGTTATCGACGTTATTTTTTTTTACGTTTTCATTTTCCGACATACACGCGCGTGATTTAAATTAAATATAGATATAAATATAGATATAAATTAAATATAGATATAAATATAAATATAAATATATAAATATAAAAATAAATATAAATATGCTCGAATGATATACTTTAAATTCGAATAATGATATACACAATGGCGAGTGACGGCAACGGTGATGCTCGGATCCGAAATGAGACAGACAAGCGGATAATTAATTTGTCGTGTTTATGATTCATGGGGAACGGATTTCCATCGCAAACACCCCGGCATTATGATACGATCGCTCCATTGTCCTTACGTCGAATCAGGCCGGCTCGGGGCCGTATATCAGTTGGCTATTCTGATCGAACAGGTGCGATCGGAATGAGATGCGCTCGTGTTCGGCCTCGTAAATTATGCCGATCCGCTCGCCATGCGTGACGTACGCGATTTGTTGCGGGATGCAGTTGCGGCCGAATGCATAATTCTACACGCGGAGATCCGTCCGTAATGCCGCGTGGTTGCGGTTCAGTCTGATAAAAACAAATATAAAATCAGCGCCGCTGATCGATATGCAGAATTTAATCATGCCGATTTCCGTTCGTGCGTTAATAGTATAATTAGAAATGTAATCATCAGAATTGTGATTTTAGAATCTTATGAAATATAACATAGAGTAAATTTACTTTATTATATTTAATAACAATGATTCAACTATAAAATTAATCCTGCAATGTATATATACATATAACTTATTTTTCTAATAAAAATGTTCTCTTGAGGTTCGTCTATTACTTTGGAGTCAAAAATGCAACTAAAATAAATTGTTATTACAGCAATTCCGTGTCATATGCAATATTAGTGTAATGAATTGTGGATACTATTTACGTGCTATATTCTTAGTAAATTATTAGTGTATAGAATATTAACAAATGTATGAGATTGTCAACGACTTGGAAAATCGAGTGTATATTTGGCAACATTGCACTGCGTTGCATTTCGCGATGTGACAGGCAGTGACCGGCTATGGCGAATAATAAGGGAGAAATTCAGAATCGATGTAAAAGCCGATTTTGTATTATTTTCATATCTGTTTCTTTACGTAGAGATGGATTCTAGGTTATATGAAGTTTTGGCTTCGTATCAGCTGTGCACTGCGGCGTTGCCAAGTCTGTTACTACTAATGTGATCCGTGAGGTAAAGGTAAACTTTGTGACAATAAAGTTTTAAATCCATACAGTAAAGTTCGATTTTTCTTTTTTGTACACAAGTGTTGATATTTCATCTGTCAAATGCTAGTTTTTCAAAGTCCTAAATTGGCTGAGTGTATATTAAATTGGTGATTATCTTCTTGGGAACGACCGCCTCCCATAAAGCGATATGTTTAAAATGGTCAACTTCTCAAAATAATATTACAAAAAAACTATACGGTCAATATTGTTCAAATTGTAGGATTATTTGTGTACAGTATTTATCTACATCATATAAAAAATTAAGACTCCAGTTGATTTTCGACTAACAGGCGAACCTTCTTAAACAGTTATATGTATACCTAAATACGCACCTTGGGAATGATTTGCTTGTAAATTGAAATATACATAATATGAAGTAACTTATACCAAAATTCCCAGTTCTCTGGCTTATTCTGAAACATTCTCTATATGCTCGAAGTTTCTCTCTCTCTCTCTCTCTCTCTCTCTCTCTCTCTCTCTCTCTCAGATTTCCGGTGGCACGTGTTTCGAACAGAGTTCAGAGCAATCGAACGCATCGTCCAAACTCTCGCGGGATTGTCTCGTCTCTTCTCCTTTTCCAACCTCTGATCCAATCCCTCCCGCGACCCCCTCGTGCAACTGCAACTGGTCGCTCTTCTCTCGGGATCTCTCGATTTCGAAATAAGACTTCGCCGGCCTTCTCAGTGGCAATTCTCGAGCGAAATACTTATGGTTCGAAAAGTTCTTCGTCGCTGTAATCTTGCGTGTATAGGTCTGTGTGTGATATTTGTGTGTGTGCGTGTGTATGTATTTGCGCGTGTTACATGCGACTGTTACACGACGGCAAACTTGCTGCCTATTTCGCTCGATGGTTCGACCGGATTTAATCAAGCGGAAGGAAAAGTAGAATTCGGAATGCATCGGGCAGAAACGGAGAAAGGATACACCGTTCTTCCGATACCCTATACATATTTCAAGCTCAGACGTAATTTATTTTTTTACATAGATACTAGATCTTTTCTTTTTATATTTTAATTTTTTATTTAACATTATTTACTTTACAATATTATTTTAGACCGTTTATGTGAGAACACAATCAATATTAAAATGCTTATAACGGTCGAAGCTGGATCTTTAATGTTTAAATAATTCAATCTTGAGTTACTAAATATTGTTAATTATTGGTAATTATTAAAAATTTCGCAATAAATTTAATTACAGTTTTTCAGCATATTAACATCTTTATAATATGATGCCTGATTGAGCATCAAAATTATTAAAATTACTTGTCAATTTAATTCGCGAGTTTACTACAGTAGTTTAATTGCGTTTAGATTATAATCCGAAAAAGAATTCGGCGCGCAGTTCGAAAGACTACAAATATGGTACATATGCAAGTACATATGTAGTATATTTAGTAATTTAAGATTGAATTATTTAAGCATTAAAGATCCAGCTTCGATCGTTATAAACATTTTAATATTGATTATTTACTTTATTTCTACCTAATTATTTATTTAATATTATTTACTTTCTTTCTACCTAACAATTTACACAGTAAAAAAATTTGTGTATTTGTGTTGGAAACGGTCCACTCACGTTTGTGTTAACAACAAATTTGTGTATTTGTGTTGAATTTTTTAACATATTGTGTTTTTTTTATAGAGTGTTAATTTAACATAATGTGATTATGTTATTTAAAAATTTTTTGTGAAATTGATATTCAATGTTTCTTAGTGTCAAAATGACACAATTTCTGAGTAAGTGAACAAGTAACATAAAAATAATGTGTTTTAAAACGTAAATTCTAAGACAAATGAAATATGTGTTAATTTAACATATCATAAATGTTAATTTTCTGAAAAAAATTATATTCTCACGATTTGTTTACAAACTGTGTCGATGTTATCTTTCTTTGTATTTATTCTTTTACATAATATAATATTTGTATTATCTTCTAACATATTCATCTTGTGTAAAATTAATTCAAAAATTTGAGTGGACCGTTTGGAACGAATGCGATTTATGTTAAATTCAACACATTTTTTCCAACTCTGTACGTATCGGAAATATCGCTCATTTGTTATACAACGATACAATCTAAAAAACCAAGTTTTCCAGAAAATGAGTTCGAATATTTTGAATCATTAAAATTTTGTAATATTAATTTTAAAATGCAATTTTAGTGTAATATAATTATATAGTGGAATAAAAATATATTCTTTCTCTTTATGTTTTTTTTATATTTCCATTATTTTTGTTCAAATAACTAAAAAATGACAATTTTTGAGTTGTATTATTGTGTAACAAATAAGTGATATATATTGGAACGTCATATCCTTATAATTATCTGTCGAAATTCCTTATAATCATCTGTCTATTAAACATCAAACGTACTGATTCTGTTTTGAGTTTTATCTCATTGTCAGATGAATTATAAATAAGTCCATTTAACGTTGAATCGCGAGACTAAAGTTAGAGCCGTAAATGCAGCAACACTATATACGCAACATCTGTTCGTTTTGCGTTTCCGTGGAGCGTTATGCATTCGCATCTCGGTGGATTCATAGCAATTGTGATCAACACTGGAGGATCTAATTACGACCGACGCGCCGACCCCTTTTCTTGACGCCTTGTTTCATTCTCTCCCTCTGTCCGAAGGGCGGCAAGAGCAAAGAAGGCGTTGGAAAAAAAGTTGAACAAGTAGAAGGAAGAGGGAGGAGTAGAGAGCGGGAGATACTATTGTCTTCCGAGCACCGCAGGATCTCGTTAGCCTACTTTTCGCCCTCTATCTCTCCATCTCTCTCTCTTTCTCTCTTTCTATTCTATGATCCTCCAGGCGTACGTCGTTTTCCTTTTCGCGTGTAACGCACGTCTCTTCGCTTTTTTCCGCTTAGGTAACCACCCTCCCTTGAACGCCGCCCATTTTCCGCCTATTATCGCTCCTCTCTTTTAACTCGCGCCCACATCATTTTGTTCTTAGATCTCCTTCCCCCCTTAAACTTCTTCCCGTGTTATTTCGATATCTTTCTTCGATATTTTCGCAAATCTGCCAGCATTGTTATCTCCAAGCTTACGCATCCAAAAAGTCTTTAATCCGATATAAAACGGTTATATTATGCTTCACATAATGATCTTCGTGTATGCATTTCTTAGATACAGTTTTTTACGTAACTTTTACGTAAAATTTCCTTCGCGTCATATCTATTGTGTTCATTTCTTTATTGTACTGTCGATACAAAACCGAAACCATAACAGTGAATTCGCTCGAATGATTCCTTTTACATATTGCGTAACAAAAATATAATTTTAAAAAATATTGATCTTTCAATGTTTTTTTGCATTATAAAAAGATCAACTGCGAAGTAAAGTAATATACTTCTTTAAGCTATATTTACTTTTAAGATTTCTTATATTTACGTTTGAGTCGTTTATTTTAAGAATTATACAGTCAATTTTAGAAAAATTCTTTAACTCTAAATAAATCTGAACATTATTAAATACCAAGATTCGTTTTGATCGAAAATAGAATTCTTTCTCTTATTATATTTAATCTCATTGTCTAAATTTCACTTACAATTGTTTAAATTAAATCTATTCGTTATGAAACTCATTAAATCAATATGCCTAGTTAGTTAAATAAGATTACGGTCCACTTAATGCTATAAATGCTTCAAAGTATTTATAGCACATCAAGTGAATTGTACTTATATAATATTCATTAAAGTATCTAGATATTGTTTAGAACAACTTGCTCTCATCTTTGCGAAATACGCGTACTTACCGTTTATTGCCGTATGTTCCATGTCTCAAGCAGCGAAATAAGGTTCTATCTTTTTAACGACGGAAATTTCGCGATCGTTCTGTGTGCGGTTACGAGGAGAGGCGAGGCGAGTGCCCGGCGACGAAAACGCCTGTAACTAGCTGTTCTCTCGGTCAAAGTGCTTTCAGTCTAGTCAAGAGCCATAACCGTAACTATTCTGTAGCCCCGTGGAACAATAGCTGTTCCACAATAATAACAACGACGCGGTCGCAATAACTTCCACATTCACGCGCAGCGGTGTTGAGATGAGCGAAACTTCCAATTTTTAACTATCCTTCAGAGAGATATTTGCAGAATGTTTCCACGAACATCCGAAATTACAGTATATAAGTGTAAGAATGTCTTTGTTTAAAATAGTCATCAGATATTTTTATATTCCAGCGACGAAAAAATGTGAATTGTAAAATATTTGTATGGATATTTTTCTTTCTTTTTTAGTAACTATTTTTTACGCGAACCTTTTAACAGGGGTGGACAGTATTTGAAATATATGTATTTAAAATACGTACTTAAATACATTTTTGTATTCTGTATTTCGTATTTAAATATTTTTTCTGAAAGTATTTTGTATTTTGCATTTAAATACTTTTTTTTTAGTATTTTGTATTTTTTAAATCTATAAATACTAAATACATTTAAATTATGTAAAAATTTTTTTGATAAAAGTTAAGATCATACCATTGTTGACTCAACCTATAGTGCGTTCCATTTCACGCATGATGTGCATAATGCATTATTTATCCTTGTTTACATTTGGTAAACAACAAGGATAAATGATACATCATGCGCATCATGCGTGAATCAGAACGCATCTCTAGCGTTGTGTCTCAGCATTATTTCTTATTAAGGCTCACAACTTTCACAACTTGCGGTTAACTCTTAACCGAGGTTCAACTTATTCATTATCTCTTTCCAATTCTAGAATTGAAAAGAGATAATGAATAAGTTAAATCTCGGTTAAGAGTTAACCGTGAGTTGTGAAACTGGTCCTAAGGCTCTTTTTCGCCAATCTCGGTTAAATTAACCGAGGATTACAAGGGTAATAGTGAGCAGTATTTGAAATACATGTATTTAAAATAACACGTATTTAAATACAATTTTTTTAGTATTTTGTATTTTGTATTTCGTATTTAAATACTTTTTTGAGAGTATTTTATATTTAAATACAATTTTTTTACTATTTTGCCCATCCCTGCCTTTTAATATGCAATTCCATCAAAAATTCGCAATAAAGAGCCCTATACCAATTAAAGTTTCTTTTTTTTTATGTTTATGTAAAAATGTTAAAATAAGCTACTTATGTCATAATAAGCTACTTAAAATGCTTATTCCGTTATTTGTTTGGTTTCTATTTACTTTTTTTCAGAAAATTATGATTAAATACGTGTCCATATAATATTCTCAAATACTAATAAATTGTAAAATAATCAATAATATATAGTACGTTATTAATAATAGTGACTTTAATTGATGTAGGTATAAAAATACCTCAAGTGTGATCATAAAAAAATCAAGTAACTCTATTCTCAGGTTAAAAATATTTTTTGCCTAAAAAATGCAAAATTACACTTCTACTAGATATAATTTCCTTCCACAACAGATGCGTTAATTATTAGCAGAAAAACATGGTACAAACCGCGCTCCAGGCACTGCACAACGTGGCGTGTCGCATACATCGTAGGATCACGTACGGGGACTCACACCGATTTTCGAAAATTGGCAGATTTCGGAATTCGAGAAAACAGTCATGGGATATTGCACGTGGTGTCGTGCGCTATTTCGATGCAAATAACATCGATACGCGGCAGTTCCCGAGGCGGTCCACGATGAAGCCCAGACCATTAGAAGAATGTTCTCCGTGATTGAGAAAAGGATCGTTTTGTCGGCAACAAAAATCAATTTGCTGCCGTGATGGTCGTTTGTTGATCTCGACCTGCGTTTTCGGGGAGGTTACGGCGGGCTAGCTTAGACGACGATGACATTATTCGTAACAATTTTCCCACCGTTACAATTTTCTCGGTGTATTTCCATATTAAGACCTATATTATGGCATTCCACCTTACATACACGTATATCTGGGGTACGGAATGAAACAGAATGCAAGCCCAGGGAGAAATATGAAGCCTTCGGGATACGATGTGGCCCGTAAATGCTTTTATTCTGCGCGATATTTGAAGTGGATCTTCAAAAGAGCTTGTCTAAAAAGCAGAAGGAGCGCTGACGATGATCGGTGCGAGAGAGCGGTGCAGTCTAAAGGAAAACGGCCGGCCAGAGCTACGTTCCGCTTCGATATTATCGCCGTTCGCGGAATTACGTTTAATATTCGTCGTTTATTAAAAGATCGTTCCTTTGTTCGCGCGTCGTGAAACTCGAGCGAAGAAACAGGAGCTTCGTCTAAGATGATAGGATGTCTCTCTGAAATATCGTCTGAATCTGCCTACGCAGAGATTAATTTTCTAGACAAGAAGAAGGCGAGAAATGGGATTTAATGTGACACCAGCCAAGCAAGAACCGAGTTCTCAAAGACGCTTCGCGAAATGAAACAATCATTTGCATATATATAACTAGAAAATATCATTATGGCGTTACAGTCTTTTATAATAATTAGTTATTTTATAATATATAAATGATTTAAACTAAATAATTATTATAAAATAAATATTATTTACTTTAACAATAGAAATTTTACAATTATTCCGCAATTTATATAACATAAACATTAATATTTATTTTATAATAATTTATAATTATATTATTTTATAGAAACTCTACATATTATAAATGTGTATAGAATATTTTGCAAGTTTATAATCATTTTACATATTATTACGAATAAATTGTTTATTGACTAGGAAGTAGTGCGAGACCCTTTAAAAAAGAATATCATTATTATATAATATTTATATCGTTTTTAGGAAACACTTATAGTCTTGTATAATATGTATATATATATATTATATGTATATATAATATATATATATAATTTTATAAGAAATTTTGTAATATATGAGTTTACATTTTAAGGTATAATAAGTTCATTTTCTAAATAAAATTTTTATATTTTATAATAAAAAATATTTAAAAAATTTTTTCTAGTTATGAAATTTTAATTCTTGGTTTTTAAAAAGCATTCTTGATATTTCATTTTTTTCAAAGCGGAATAATTGCAAAATTTACACGTTCGTACATCACATTAACTTTTTATTTCTAATTATTTTATATAAAAAATGATACTGTTTTATATTATTTTACATTATTAGACATAAAATTGTTTTTATAACAATAAATTTACTAATTTTAATTCTCGATTTTTCAAAAAAATTTTTTGATTCATATTTTAAATCATATTTTTTATAAAGAGTTATTCGATACACTATTGTTACACATTATTGTTATATTCGTACACTACATGAATTTTTCATTTTTTCAACAATCTCCGAAACGTACCATAAAATTAATTTCCGAATTTAAACGGGGAAATATTTCTTTTAATCATAATTTTGTTGCGTGTATTGTGGAATATGACGCTAATCAATAATACTTATTTTAACAATAAAATTGAATTAATTAATTAATATTATATAAAAAATTTTTCTCGAGGTCAGATCTAATTATATCTGTTCAAGAATCGAATTAGATCTCATCATATCTAATTGGATCTGATTAGATAAGGCCAATATTTTGATCAAACCAGATCTGAGTTCAGATCTGATGAAATATAATCGAATCCATTTTTTCCCGGGAAATTTTCGGTGAGACTACAAATCGATGATGTTTATAATTATAATGTCGAAATAAGATCAAAATTAAAAAATTACTTTACGCATTATCGAAAAATCTCTCAAGTTCGAGAAAACGTTCGTGGTTATTAATCCGCGATTTAAAAGCGGTAGTAATGTTAATACGTTAATCGTAATCGCGCGCACGAGCGTCGTTTGTTTGCGTTTTCGACGATTAATGCACGCAATTTATGCGCGGTTTATGCACACTCGCGGCAAATCGACGATAGTACGCCGGACTTTCGTGTTTACAGTGCGGGGAATTCCGTTTACGCAATCGCGAATATCGCCTCCGAATATTTGCGCCGATGCGGCGGTCATTGGTGTAATGCACCCTTCTGAAAATACACGCGTACACCAATATATCGGATATCCAGTGCAGCAGCAGTTTAGTGCGACAGTTGTTAACGGCAGTCGCGCCGAACTTGGCAATTTAACGTTCTAGGCGCGAACGCGCGTCGCGCCATACATATTCAGTGGCCTAATAATTAGGAGTTAATACACCTGAGCGCCATTATTTCAATTTAATACCACGGTGCCATGGCAAAATCGCAAATGTTCGCACGCCCGCAAAATCACCATTGAGAGACCGACGCGCGTTCCCTCACGTCGCGACATTGAATGTTGCATAATTCGTGCTCTATGCATTTATCATCTTTGGTCTTAGTTAATTCTACAAACGGTAATCACGATTACCATCTCTTCAATTTTCAGCCGGAGATTCCGGCTTTTTGACGAACTGGGGTTCTTCGGTCAACCGACAAAAAAAATCTCCGTTTAACCATTCAAAATTTTGATGAACTTTTTTTTAAATGCGTACGTCCATTTTTTTCTGGTTTCGAAAAAGTATTCGATAGATGGGTTACATTTGATGATCTTTTTTTTTTAGAAAGAATGCTAAAAAAAGTTTCTCTGATTTCGCAGAATACTGAAAAAGAAATATTCTTAATCCTATTTGTTTGAATAGTATTAAGTATTTATTAAATATAAACATATGTATTTGTTTGGTACAAGAACATTTATTTGATTCAAGTTTATTCTTTTTATTGAGTAAATATTTATTTACTATAAGTAAACGTTTACTTAATACTATTTAAACAAATATTTATTGAAATTTTAACATTTTTTCAGTGTGCAATTTTCGGCAAGAGAGTCATCGATCTCCGAAGAAACATTATAGTCCAAAGGTGGCAAATGTGACAGTAACGTCACTGCAATAAAGAATCTTTGAATATTATTGATATGTTTCGCAATAATTGATCATAAATATCAATCTGGATATTGACAAGAGGGTTAAATAATACTATAAAATAAGAAAAAAACACGAGTTAATCTGTAATTCTTTTAAATAAATTTAATAATCTATGATACACGAACACTTCTTATTATATTATATTTCATTGTGCTGCAATATTTGCAGGATATACATTTTGCAAATACGAACAAATAAATGAGGAGCAATAGCTCAAAGATAACACATTCTGGTTCGCCAAGCACAAAAAGCGTGCATATTTGTTATGAAAAATTTCACGTTAGACCACGAGTTTAATATGGAGATAAAAGGAAACGTTCGCATTCTTCGTTATACGAGGACTATTTAACAGCGGACCACACAAAGCCCGGATATATTAGCGTACGCGGAAAAGAGGGCCGCCGTCGTTGCGTACCGCACACAATAGGAGATTTCGGTTTTTGTGCCGGCAATGAATATGTCCGTGCAAAAACAAGCTGTTAGATCCGCACACACGACGACAATTATTTCGTGCAGACGCGTGGACACAAGAGAGCGAGCGCATTATTTGGGTGAGAGCAGGCGCGCCAGGCGTGTTCGAGGACCCTCGTTCCTCTCACTTATACACGCGTTACGCGCGCGTGGAAACCGCGCGACGACAGGTCATAACATGCTGTACGTTTTGTCGTTGCGCCCCTTCATCCGCTGTTAATGATCGTACGTTGCTCGCGGAAATTTCGCGTCGCACGCCGTGTCGTACCGGTCGTACGTCGCGTGCATGCGCGCGACGGCTCCGGATCATTCGGAGGCAAGAGATATACGGTGACAATATTTGTTTCCTGAAACGTCGGGAATATGATGCCAAGAGAGTGACAATTAAACGTTGTCGAGATGGTCACGTTGTTTCATAAAATTGTACGAAATATTCCAACGTTTAGCGTAAAGTTATATTTATCACCATTATATTTATCATCATTATCACATGAAATTATTTAAAAAATTAAGATCGTTTCCAAAAAAGGAGGTTCGACATAAAGGGAAAATGAGCTATGATAAGTTAAAATATTATAAATCGATAAAATTGAATATTTAGTTGTATTCTTACATTCATATTTTACATGGGAAAAGAATGATTTTGCGCTGAAATATCTAAAAATTTAGCTAGATCTAAAAATAATGTTGTTGAACCATTAAAATAATTATGTGAAAATCTCAAGCATGATGAGAAATGTGAAAAATTCTGACATTCTAGTAATCAGTTTGAGATACATCATACAGCTATTCCCATCTAATTATTTTGATAGTCCAACAAAATATTATTCTTGGATTTAACTAATTTTTTATATTTTCCAGCAAAATTCTTTTCGTGTAAGTTTTATAGACGTAAATTAAATTATCATACATTCCAAATAATTGTTTTCTTTTTTAGAAAAAATTCAATAGCTATCTTCTAGAAAAACATTATTTAAAAAAAAATCTTTTTATTTTTGAAAATATTTTGTATAATCAACGTTAACAAGAGATGACGTTTATGTTTTATATATAATTCACTTCAGAGGAATTAATTCCCACTCTAGTGTCAAATTCCCACTGTAGTTTCTAATTAAGAGATATGAAATTAAATTAATAAGTTCCTCCTGTACGCTTGACACGCTTTTTAATAATCGCATGAAAGTAATTCTTTCCGAGCTGTTCTTTTCTCTCAACGTTCTTACAGCTTTTTCTTATATTAAGCTTCCGACGTGAATACTCCACAAGACGACCACCGTATGCATTCCACGTTGCATCAGGTCATGGTACACCTGACCCAACTACGCTATATTCGGAGAACGAGCACGCCTAGTGCCCGTGGTATACCTAGCAAACATTAGGAATAATCCTACCGCAGCTATGCGACATACGTACGATAATAGTTATTATCATCCCTTCCCCTTGTGTAAGGGAAACTGTTCTGCCTCGTGATATCCCGACGATACAGCACGCGAGAGCGACCCCGTGGAAAGGTAATCAACCGCCGACTGAAATTTCCACGAGGGCGGTAAAATCTTTCGTGGTAACATTAAACGGAGCGAGAGCGAGAAGGATCCTTTTCTCTTCATTGCGAGAAAGAGGAGAAGGTTGAGGAGGAGTAGGAGGAGGAGATCGTAATCAGACGGCTCCGAGGACGAAGGAGACGACGATGACGACGACGACGTGGCAGAGAGCAATTTTCCGTTGAGAAACCTGCTTGCACCCGCCGCCTTATTACTCTTTCCTCTCTCCCTCTTCTCGTCGTAGTCCTGCCGCGTGGCAGGACGAGAGAAATCCTTTCCATCCACTCGAATCTTCTCCCTTTTGCGCAGTGCATCGGTGGAGATCCTTATTGCTTCCTGCCGATCGACACTTGGCTAGCAAACGACAGCCAGGGATATCCTACTTGGCTATCTACCGGTTGTCGGAATTCCGACGTCCTTTTGGTTGTCGATAGAGTGTTTTAAAACGCTGGCTGATTTTTATAACGTCGGAAGGAAGAGAATATTCTTTCTCATCAGCCTGGATTCTCCATGTTTCCGTTCGCGTTTTTATGGATTCCTTTTTTTTATCACGGTACGGAGTTCAACGAGTTTTATGTACATTTTACGTTTGTATTCTGACAATTTTCGTGTTACGTTAATATTAAGATTATGTAATATCAAGATGCTAGTATTAGATTTGATAATTTCTATTATATAATAACATATTCGATATAATGATTAAAAAAAATAAAATTATATTTACACGGAAAGAACAATTTTACTGAAGTATTTCGATAATATAAAAATTTAGATAGATGCAAACCTGAAAATAATTTTGTTGGAGTATTAAAACAATTATGTAGGAAGCTCAAATATGATGAACAATGCAGCAAAAAGTTTTGACATTCTACAGTAATCAGCTAGAGCGTCCTACATGATTATTTTGCTAGAATTTTTCACCGAAAAGTAAGTTGAGTAACAGATTCAATCAATATGTAAATTAATATTATTTGATATAAATTAAAATATTTTCTAAAAAAAAGTCCTGAATTTTATACCAATCCATTTTTTTTTCTCTTCATATATAATTGTAAGTTTATTTTATACAGTTTTCTATAGATTTAGCAGTTAATTTAAACGTTGCACTAAATATTTTACAGCAAATATTTATAATTCCTAATTTCACATGTTCTGAAATGAGAATATAAGTTTTTTTTTATTTACCTTCAATGAGTTGGTCCAGCATAGCATAAATGTGAGAAGTCGCTTCGTCAGTCATGACCCAGCCTCCGGTGGTCATTTCCAGTCGACCGTCCTTGACTAATCTTTTTATGACCATCTTCTTCGTCGGGTGAGCACTGAAAATGAAGATAAAACTTCTTATGATAAGAGAAAATGCGAATTTCAAAAAATAGAATTGAACTTTTTCCAAAGATTAGATAAAAGAATATCTTTCAAGTCTTAAAGAATTAACTAGTAGTAAAGAAAAAAATAGAACATAAGGAAATAATGTAATATCAAATGTTTAATAATTTAACATAAAATTTTAAAAATGTACAAAAATATATTGTGCTTAAATTTTGGTTTGAAAAATTGATTCTAAATTCAATGATGTATAAAACAATCAAGTTTATGTGCGCATGAAGTTGATTCGTATTTTACAGAGATAATCGTTTTCCACCAATGATTAATCCCAGTTCGATTTTGGATCAACGTCGAATTGAATCATTCTCGTGTGACTTGTCCTGACTTGCGTTTGTTTTATACTAGCTATCATGCAATTCGGTTGCAAATCATATTTATCGCTACCGCCGTCGCATTTCAGCCAGCTAGGATTTACGTGATTTGTGCGTCCGAGTGTTATGTACGACCTACATATCCTTCCCTATTCGAAGGTGGTTTCCACATTACGTCGTTTATGTCGGCCATAAAGCCGCCACGGATTCCACCTACTATATGTCTCTCTCTCTCTCTCTCTCTCTCTCTCTCTCTCTCTCTCTCTCTCTCTCACACACACACACTCTGTTTTCCCAGGTGGCTAGTAGGTTGGTTTAAGGTCGCTAAAGCTAAGGTGGTTACGCCCAGGCCAAACTGGGGCATTTTGAAGATGAGCTTTCCTCGACGTGGATCTGTTTAAACTGCACCGCCACCGATGCAATAAATTTTTTATGCGTCAGATGCCGATACAATTTCCTAGCATTTTACGTTCTTAGGGTTTCAATGCATGTCAGTGCAATCAGCCTGATTGGTTTATATAAAATTTCAACGACGAAATTTTGAAATAAAGTACAGAATAAAAAATGATTATTGATAAACTACTATCTCTTTTTTTTAATCTTGAGATAAAAAATATATAATTTTAATTGTATTAAATATATAATTAAGTATAATTTTAAATTTAAAAGAAATTGTCTGTGTACTTAGATTGCAATTGCCTAAAATTTACTAAAATAAATCTAATATGATAAGAGATCTTTAAAAATAAATATGCGGAGTAGGGCAGGCCGGGGCTAAGTGGGCACCTTTTTTTTTCAATTACAATTTTCAGTAACAAAGTAAACGATTTTAGTTAAATGATTATTAGCGTTTTATAGAGTGATTATAATACTACAAGATGGTAATAAAAAGTTTTGGTATTTGCAATTTCATTTCAGCCATATACACAAAAAATGATGTGATTCGGAAAATGAAATCTCAAAAATTAATTTTGACTATCGAAAACACGTTTGACTACCTAAACATAACAACGCGGCACCTAAACTAACCAAACTTCGTTGGTAAAGAAGACACACAAGATGCTATCTACAATATAAATTGGAAACTCGTAAGACATATTTTTGCCACTCAAAATTCAAATGCCCACTTAGCCCCGGTTTCTCCCTATTCAATAATCTCAGAAGAAAGAATGTAATTATTTTTAAACTCAATAAATAGAAAATAGAAAATGGCCATAATAGTCGAAGTTGGACCTTTTTAATGCTTAAATAATTCAATGTAAATTTGTACATGCTATATACATATACACCATTTTTGTAGTCATTTAAACTACGTACCAAAATTTTATCGGAATAAAAAACGTAGCTAAACTACTGAAATAAATATGTATCACAATTAAATTTTAATGCTTAATAAACATTTATTAAAGAGATCTTGATATCCTGGAAATTTGTAAATAAATTTATAATATAATTATTTAAACGTTTATTTAAAAAATATGAGTGTAAATTATACATTCATCAATTACGCAGGTTGTTTAGATAGTTTTCTTTTATAACTATTTTTTATCATCTTAATTATATTAATTAAGTATTAATTAAGTATTATTTTATTATATTAATTAAGTATTATTTTACATTGATTTAACAAAAATTAATTATAATATATATGAAAATAAAATACAAAATATACTGTAAAATCCATTGAGATATAAAAGTATAGGGCCATTTAGAAAGATACATTTCAAATGTATGAATGCTTTATATTTTAATAGTTAATGGTACGAGAGCAAAATCAGCAGTTCTTTAAAAAAAATGAGTATATTAAAAAAATTGAAGTTATATCTTAAATATTGTTAGTACATTACATGCACTAAAATACATAGATAGTATGATATCCAATCACCATTTATTATAGATTATATCTTGTGATTTTCAGATAGAGTTCCGAGTTAAAACCTTCAAATCTTCCGAATGTGCCAAGATAATTCTTTTAAAATAAATATTCATGTTTCTCAAAGCTTTATTTTCATGATTGATCAGATATTTTTAATCGGATTTGCGTCCGGAGATTGGGAATGCCAATCCATCGAACGATGTCATTTTTACGTTTATGAAAATCTCATAAAAAGCATATCTCATGAAAAGCATGATGACAAGCTATAATTAATGAAAATGGTGATTGCACGACATAATAAGTAAATGCATTTTAACGAATGTAATTTTTTAAATATAACTTTAATTTTTAATATACTCGATTTCTCTTTCGAAGAACTGCTGATGATGCTCTTATACCACCGATTGTATCTTAAGGCTTTCAATTGATTGTATACTATATGTAGGGAGAAATCGTATAATATCGGCCGCTCTAAGTTTTTATAGAATAACTTGGGCTATACTTAAGGGTCCATTCTATTTTGTTGAGGTAAAAAAAATTTTTTTTTGCATAATATATATATATTTGAAATGTGTAGAATATTGTGTTGAAGCCTTAACGTGGCAAATATAGGCGTAAATAATAAAAAAAAGTAAACTTAAAACTTTAAACGCGTTTTTCTCAAAACAACATTTTTTGATCTAACGGAAGTGATAGAGCAAAACTATTGAACGTATCGTTTTCAAATTTTGCACGATTGTAAAGCAATATTTTTTTTATTGAATAAACTATAATTACATCAATATCAATGATACGTTTTTGCAAAAACAAGAGTAAAGGAAGGTGGTGATACCTTTGACCAATTTTGACATTTTTTCTTGTGCAAGTTGTATTTTGATGTCTAAAAATTCAAAAAAATTCTAAAATATTCTTTGAAGTGTTGACAGTAACATATATTTTTTATAGATTTAAATTGTTATGTTTTGTACATCTTTTTTTACAATAGAAAAAAATTGAATTTTGGTCAAAGGTACAACACCTATGTTGTTCCTCTGACCAGGGAGTGTTGTACCTTTAACCAATGTATAAAATGTGTGTATAAAGATAAGATATTCAACAAAAGTTTAATTTTATATACATTTTTATATTTTTAATGTCTTTTTACACCACATACAACTTTATATATAAAATATTATATATTATATAAAAATAAACTTTGCCATATAAAGACGCGATTTTTGTTTTTGCATGAAACGATTGAATCTAGCAAAAATAGTGTCCTTCGTTCATTTCATTCAAAATCGCGTCTAATGAGCATAATTTTATTAATATTGGAGATGAGATAGCTAAACTAAATGATTATCCGACGTCGTATTGACTGGTCAAAGGTACAATATCAGTTATTGGTTAAAGATACAATGCTTGCTTACTTTGTATTTGTTATTACACCTTTTATAAATTATAGGTTAAGATTGACAGTATTAAGTTTTAAATAATTTTTTCTGAATATCTATTTAACATTTTAGACAATTCCAACATAAGACAGAATACATATACAACATTTTATGAGATTAAAAAGCATCTTGAAATTACTTCATTCGAACGCTTGAAAACAATAAATGATTTTTCACGGGAGTATAATTCTATTCATTGTTATAATTATAAGTTATAAAACATCTCTGTGGTATTCGTACTACAAACTACATATTTTTACTTTTAAAAATATCCAATAGATTTTTCCAAAAATCGCCTTCTTTTTCAAGCCACAAGGTAGAATGGACCCTTAATGAAAATTAAAAAAAAATTATTTGTTTCAATTCAAATCATATTTAATAAAAGAACGGCAATTATTTTACTTAAAATTGGATACAAAGATTGATACTTAATTAGCAAAAAGCGAGGCAAAAAGGAAAAAGTTAGAATTTGAGGAAAAATTATCGTGTAGTATCGGCCAACAATAAATTCAGTACATTTTTAAGTGAAAATGAATAAAGGTATAGCGAAAAGTCATTTAAATTTTAGAAAAGTCTTTGTAAATTATTAAAATTTACATATATCACATATGAAATTATACATATAATGACTAATTTTCCTTGTAAACTGTAACGTTCAAAAGATCACGTATGTGCACGGCGAGAATTTTTTCTTAGAGTTTGCCCTGAAAATATGATAGTCGTGGGACAACGTTGTATTTCGAAGAATTTTAATGTAAATCTCTCTCATTCATTGATAAAACTACAATAAAGTATAAAATAAATTTGATTAATTTTACTGAAGTGCATGGTAAAAATTTTTAAAATATTGTACTGTACCATAACTACCATATTTTCAGCGTAAATTTTAAAAGAAAATTCTCTCCGTGTATGTATGTACGTACGTGAATATACATTACATATATAATTCTTTGAACATTACAGTTTAAGGCTAATATTTCATGTATCATACGATAAGGTTTTACGATCAAGCCTTTTGATTGGTTGCAGGACAGAGTGGTTCTTGGATCCAAGGATCTCTCTGTCTTATCAGCCAATCAAAAAACTTTAAAAACGTACGACACATAAAACATCAGCCTAAGAGTTAAAAACCTTACATACAGATTGGTCGATACTACGTCAGTAGGTTGGCCGATGGAATAAAAGGCGAGATATTTTTGGGTATCTTGCGCTGTTATATAAACAAAATAGTCATATTAATGCTATTTTCTTACAGCTAATAGACTAGGTAAATATACCTGGGTAAATATATAAGTGCGATAAAATTACTTAATTGCCTGAGAAACAAGAGATCAGTTCTGAAAGATAACTTTTTTCTTGTTCAAAACACACGCTGTCAACAAAAGCTGCCTCAACATTCGCTACGATTTAGTAATATGATGTATAAAACAATAAGGCGCATCCTTTCGTGCACATACAGCGCTATCATCTAATGGGATAAGTAAAAATTAGCTTTGGCCGATATTATAACTATAGCCGCTACTACACGACTTTCCCTTATGTTATAATTATTTCTCATTTTTTCACTGATTACTCTTCAATTGGGATTGTACCTGACAATTCGTAAGCATTCGCATTCCTATTTTTTCTCAATGATCCAATAAAATTGTATCGATCCGCGCGGCGTGACTAAACCTTCAAGTAAAAATTACTTTTGAGCAAACCTGCAGAATCTCACATTCTGTCTCTAACAACTGGAAGAGAGTAATGAAAGCGAGCTTCCCAGTGAAACTCATCTGGAACTTATCATTTTATCTATTCTTTCCCTCTTTTTCCCTCTCTTTTCTCGGAATCCACTCGTGACACTTCTCCGTCTTCATCCCTACTTTATCCACGGCTTTTCCGCGGCTCGTTAAGAAGAGGAGGACTGCTAACCGCCGTTGTTCTCGGGTTTCCGCTCCGTTCTTCCAAGTGCCAAGTGATTCGAGAATCACCACCATCCAGTTCCTGATATGATCGCTCTCACCCTTCCAGACTATATTACAACAATCCATTTCCAAGAGAGATGCTTGCGTGCAAAAAGCGGTTTATTTAATGCACGAATGCATAGACAAACATTTGTCTTTAATTAGAATAGAAATATAAAAACCTCAGTGTGTCAGTATATATAGAAGCGTTCTTAAAAGAGTAGAACATCGTTGATAGGAAGCTCGTCAATCGTGCGAGTTTGAATTTCGAAAATAGACAATGAATGTTGCATTACTAAACATGTACAATTATTCGAGGCTATAAGTTTTCGTTTATGCAACGCTTTATTTGAAAGTCCCATTTTACAATTTCGGGAAAAGCTCACGAGATTACGAGAAAATTCGTAGATTAGCACACAAATACACTAACTGGTGTTTGTCTTTAATTACAAATGCAGAAGTCAATTTCGTATTAATAAGTCACCCCTTAAGAGAAATATTAATTATACCTCGTGAATTCTCGGAATAACAATCCATTTGCCGCTTTAGAGGAAATTTATACGTCGTTTTGAAAATTTCATTAATTTTTATTTATCTTGTATAATAAATAATACCTAATCTAACTTATTATTATTTACGTTATTCTTTCGACAATCTATATTTAACTATCTTATATTATATTTATATATACAAGATGTTTGATAAGTAACGATAAAACTCTCGTATAGAAGTAGAGCGGACTAAACTGACGATGAGTCGAAAAGTCCTCTACCATTTTACAATTTTCGCCATAGTTAACAAGATAACAATTACTAAAAATCACTGAATATTGGTTTTCAATAATATTTTACTCAAGTACTATCAACTTTAAATAGGAAAACGGCAAGAGACAAAAATTGTTTATTTTCTTCTCATAGAGTTTTAAAAATTTTTTCAGAATTTTTTATCAACTTTTTAGTATTGCATTTTCTTATTGGCAATTATTTTTACCAACATGAGAAAATGCGGTACTAAAAAATTCTAAAAACATTCTCAGAACTCTATGAAAAGAAAATAAACAATTTTTGTCACTTGCTGTTTTTCTCTAAAGTTGATAATACTTGAGTAAAAAAATTATTGAAAACTAATATTTGGCGATTTTTGGTAATTAATATCTTGTTAACTATTGTGAAAATTGTAAAATGGTGAAGAACTTTTCGACTTAGTCCGCTCTATCCCTATACGAGAGTTTTATCGTTAATTATCAAACACCCTGTATATATTAGCTGTATTATTATTATTATCATACTAGCCTTCAACATTTTCAATTTAAACATAAAAAGGACGAAGTGTTCGTTTTGTGTAAATATATTATGATTTAAAAGACAATTTCTCGATGCATTTTCTGACATCAAGTATTTGAAGCGTTTTCTCTCTTTTACTCGTAACTATTGCAAAACATTTGATCGCGTATGCACATAGGATGCACTCACCTGTCCCACCATAGTGATAAGAACGAAACCTCGCTCCAGATAAAGGTCATGTTCGGCCATTGTTGCAGCTTCGAGACCATGTTATTTAGGATGCTCCTCGTGGAACTGTGGAAATACTGCTCGAACGTCTTCAGCCATCCTGGATCGGTGTGACTGTGAGGCACAAGGATAACCTGCAACAGAGAAACGCGATACCATCGTGAGTTTTATCAGAAACGTGCCACAAATAGTAATATGCCGGGGCGTATAGGTTAATGCTCTGTCTTTCATAAAATATTTAGTATAACCGGAAGCATTACTAAAGACCCTTAAAAGCGATAATTAAATGTAAAATGCAGAAATTTCCTGTATTCCGAGTGAATATAACTTCAAAAATGTTTAAATAATAAAATTAAAGTAGTTTATATTTATTTATTTATTGTAATCTGATTTTTGTCTTATTGACATAATTATACACAGAAACAACATCTCGAGTTGTTTTTTGAAATTATACGACTCGATTCCTTAAATTGATCAAAAAATTAATTAAAAGCGGTTGAATTTTTCAAGGATAAATGTTATTAATGGATTTGATGTTTTCTATTAGTTAATGGGCAATTTCTGTTATTCGCCAATCATTAAAGACAACATCAGTAGGATAGAATTTTAATCGATGATGCAATCGAAATTACGGCGCTGTCTCATCAAAATTCTACATCGATGGTTTAATTCTCGTATTTGTTAATCAGAATCTTTCGAAGTGATCTATTACCGAGTAATACAATCCAGTCAATCTCGATTTTCGACGGTAACAGCTTGCTAACATGGAGATTCGTTAATTAGCTCGCGCGACATCGACATCAGCTTGACGATGTTGATAACGACAATGTAAATGATACATTGTGCCGTGTCTCATCATTATTAATCTGCATTCGCAGTTGAGAAATGAACCGGCAGAGACGATTTGCGCGATTTATTAGTTTATCTCTGAACTCGCGCTCTCAGCCGCATTTAAAAAGAGTGTTTCAATCTGTCTCGAGTATCGGCGTGTCGATATTTGAAGTAGAGTGCGAACGACATTCCTCTTTTTTTCCCTTCCCCCACTCGACTGCGGGAGTGTGTCATGCGATTTTTTTTATTGCTGCTCACTTTGTTGCTAATACTTCGCACTGGAATGCAATTAAAGCGAGACCGAATTTTTAAATCGCGAGAGTAAGCTTGAAGGTGAACCCGATATAGACTCAAATGCTATTCTGTAATACATTGCTCTCTTTTCGTTGGAAATGATAATTATTATGATAATTAACGACAGTTTCAAACGGATTGCAAAAATTAAAACACGTCGATGTATAGATACGCAAGAAGCGAGATGTATGATTATTTCGTGTGTAGTCTCATGTGATCACATTGGCTAATTCATATTCCAGTTAAAGCCGCACGATATTGTGTAATCTTCTAATTCATAATCGATACTCCATTCGATCGCCTTTCGTTGTATATTCACACAGAGAATACTTTGATAGGTACACGATAAGTTCGATCAATTCTAGATAACTGGTCGCGATAACTGTCTCTTCTCTCTCTCTCTCTCTCTCTCTCTTCCCTCCCTGTCTCTCTTTCTCTGTAATGACATGGAATAGTGGAACGACAATGTCAATATCGTGTAATTGATATACATACTGCTATAGCGAGTTAATAATTCAAATGACGTGAGATACAACGTCGCGCTCGACAATACGAGCGATTTATTATGTGTTGTCGGCGGTGAATTTATGCAATTTAGGACGCGTCAGTAGACGATAATGCCTCCAAAGTTCCAAGTTTACACTTTCTTCGTTGTACGAATTCGAAAAAGTGACAGGTATCCTTTTCAATGATAAATTACATGAATTATTTTCACGCGATTACTCGTATTACTTAATCTTTAATTCTTGTAAATGAAAAAAATGTCACAATATAAAATATTATGACACAATATAAAAAATTACACGCGGTAAATTATAATGACACTTTTATTTTGACATATCGCTACCGAGAGAAAATAAAATTATTATGATTGTTATAAAAAATACAATAGAATATAATTAAAATAAATTAAATATATAATAATTATACTGCGCATTTCTGATTCTTAATTTAAATGTAAAAAGTTTTGACTTTTTCGCAGGTTTTAAAAGTGCAGTCTCAATGGTCTCGAAAGAGTAAATAGATACGTTTCGGTTTTTCGTTCGCGAGCGCAAGTACTTTTGGTGAAGCCAGTCGGATATTTGATTTGCAAAGCTACACAAGGCGGCGTAAATCTTTTAAGCGGGAATCAACTCACAGCGGTAACTGTCATTAGTCGTCGTTCCTCCAAGCGTTTCGACGACCGAGCTCTGCGTTTTCACCGAGATTTCGGGCTCTGGCCACCGCCGCCGCCGCTGATCAAATTCGCGTCTGCCTTAATTTCATTTCGCGCTCACTACGCGGACAAATTGGAACGTTCTTTCGCGCGGAACGCGCTCCCGAATTTGCGAAAGCTCTCTCGTTAATCAAAATTCGTTTCGCTGGCCGTATCCCGCCTGTCGCGTCCGTCTCTCTTACTCCTCCAGGATGACGGATAACATTATTTCTCGGCGCATTGTTTATCGCTGATTATTTTCTATTCAATGTTTATTCTCTCAACGGAAGGACCCTTTTTTAGAAGTGATAGGGATTAAAATCTTATTTCAATTGTTCGACACTATTTTAGGAGAATGAGCAATATACTTAAAGTTTACAAAAAAAGCAAATTGGTATTCTGTAGATATTATTTGTTCATATTGTATATAATCTTCATTTATTAAATAATTAACTTCATTTATCAAAATTTTTGATATTTAATTTAGGACACAAAAATGTAATATAATTATTTTTTCTAATAATCATAATAATTATTAAATTTATCGATTTATTATGTATTTATATTATTATAATCCTAACTTATTTTCGTTTTTTATAAATGCATTATCTTTCCCATCTTTTTTACAAAATAATATAATTTTTATAAAATTTATTTCACAAGACTATAATTAAAATTCTTTTTTAAACTTTGTATATGATATAATTTGTAGTATTAATGTCAAGCGATCCTGCACGTGTAATTATTCGTGTCACTTTTAAAATTCTGTAAACACGAATCCTCATTTTTATACATGTTGCCTTTAAAGATATATGTATGTATATCTCAGGTATTTAATAAACAACGATCACACAAATAATGAGATTGCATAATTTATTCTACATTCACAATATGTCTATCGTATATACGGACGGTAATCTTGTCAGGACAAATAAGCGAAGTTGTCGGCAAGCTGCAGGCGGATACTCCGCTACATACGAGACGCACAGCAGCCAGGACTTATTGGTATGCATGAGACAAGCGCATCGGGTCATAGCGCCCCTTTAATACACCCTTCCTCACCCTTTGCCCTCGTCTGTTCTCACCGGTCTACCATCCACGGCATACATAGGACGGCGTCTCCGTCCCCTTTACCCGTTCTGTACGACCCTCATGTACTTTGTCACCTCGCCGGTAACTTTGCTAGCTACTTGCTCGAATCGCTATTATCGTCTTTAACCGCGACCCCGGGCGGGAAGATGGAGCGTGTACCGGGAGTGCCCTCGTCTTGGCGCGCAATCACAGCCACTGGTATTATACCCAAACGCAGGGACCGAATTGGAATTCAGATTGAAGCGTAAGGGAGCGTGTCCCGACGTGGAAGCAATTGCTGCACCGTTAATGGCATCGAATATTAATACCGGGAGGGAGGGGGCAGTGAGATAGCACGATACCGCATCCAGGAGTGCAAGAGAAGTCGGCTGGTCGAATCTTATCGGACGATCAGGATGACCCTAGAAGTAGGTTGATCAGACTTTTAAATTGGGAAATCGCGCGATCGTCCGGATTTATTTCTTCATTTCTCCGCCCACGACAGGAGTACCGGAAAAGTAAACGCGATGGCGAAAAGGTAATATCGATAAGCGAGAAGTATACGAGGACCGTAAAGTTTCATGATCCAACACAAGCCATCTTAAGTGGATCGCGCGGGAGTGGTCGATTTAACATAGGCGCTGCTTCATTCCCGTTCCAGCGTTGATCGAGGCATGCTCGTAAAAAGTGCGATGTGAATAAAAAATGAAGATGATCATAAGAAGGTCGGGGTGAGTTTTGATGTACGACACTGACAACCAACCCTCATTTCATTACGTTGTATCTATCGTTGGTCGATTGGATAGGCGACTGATGGTAAGAGGTGACATTTTTCCCCGACTCGCCTTAGCTTTTTACGAGTATCGGTCATATAACTGGAAAGGAGGAAAATAACGAGAAGAAGGAGAGGAGAGAGAGAGAAAGAGAGAAGTGCGGGAAGAGAGAGAGGCGCGTCTCATTTTCTGCGGGTAACTCATCATGGATGATCTTGCGCGATGCGAAATTGTCAGTATGTTATTTGCGCGTGTTCTACTTTTTTTACGGGTTGCTTCTAGAAAAGTACGTTTCGATCGAGAACTCGATCGAGGTTAATCGAAACCCTATTCCACCGTATTCTTCGAGAATACAAATTTAAGAATCTCGTTAGAGTGAAGCTACAATTGGTTTGAGAAACAAGATTAACGTCTTCGTCTACGTTTGCGACGAATTCAAATGCTTTTTCTTGATTTTCGCAAATATAACACATGAAAGAAAAAAAAACTTGATTTGTTTTGATAGTTAATATTAAATTTACACTAAAAAAAATCTATTGCAATAATTGAAATAGTGGATTCAACCAAAAAGGTATACAAATAAGATATTTACAGTTAAATCTATCAAATATTCTAGTCGAGATAATCAGAAATTCAGTCACAATAACCAGAATTCTGATTTATATGATCAGAATTCATTTTGTTTATTTATTGATATACCCAGAACATTTTTCTTGATGTACCTTAGTTTTTTAAGTAAATCTGATTTAAAAAAAGAATACGTTATATAAAAAGAAATATTTTTTTCTAATTAAAATATATCAGATTACGTATGGATAAATATTTTTCGTTTACTTCTGCAATTTATTAATTTTTCTACTTTCTATTTTTTTCCACGACGCTATTAAAAGGAGCCTGGTGTAACATTTTATGTTTGTTTTGTTCTCTCTCTCTCTCTCTCTCTCTTTCTCTCTCTGTAAAACGCGACACGAAAAAATGTGTTGCAAACACACAAGTTCATGTGTCTTCTCGTTGATCTCGTTATTAAGACTAAAAAATTTAGTCAAGGGACCATTAACACTGTAACAAACCACCGAACTTTTCGAATCTCCCAACGGTAAAGACTAAACTTTGGGAATATGTAGCTACTAACTGCAACTTCTATGCAGTTTCGCGGCAACGTATAAATAACTCTCTTAAGAAGTTCGCAACATTACATACACTATAAAAAAAATTGTTAAGTATAATCACGCTTTGCGCAGACTTTATCTTCCATAAGTAATAATAACAGTTATTTAAAGCAGTTTCTTGTTAAAAATTTTAATCCTAGTCCTGTAATATAAGCGTTTATTTAAACCGATATTTCATTATAAATTTTACTTCTAAATTTTGTTGTAAGGTTCTTTTACACGAAAGAAATAATTTTACTAACATATTTAAAAATTTAAATAGATTTGAAAATAATTTTGTTGGACCATCAAAATAATTATGCAGAAAATTCAAATCAATACTGCAAAGAGTTTCGATATTTTTAAATAATTATGTAAGTAATCAGCTTGATCATCTTACATAATTATTTTGATAATCCAATAAAATTTTCAGATCTAGCTAAATTTTCAAATACTTCAGCAAGATTTTCTGTGTTATTTATCTAAAAAAGGCATCATATTTTATTTTTTGAAACATTATAGTGTTCATCACAAAAGGTTGGCTTAAATAGTACTTTATTTTTCATTATTTTTCAAATTGTGATCTTATTTATCATTTAGGAGATGATATAAATATTCGCACATCACAGTTCTGATTAATCTGGAAAGAAGGAATGTGACATAAAATTGGCTTATCTCTCCTATTTCTCCGTAGAATGCAAATAATTCCGATTATTTTCTCGGGTGAGACTCGTCACTTTATTCGAAGACTTTGAATGTATACTTCTGGATTGTGCTATTTATACATTGACCGAGAATGAAATAGTGTCGTCGAAGGAGTAAACAACGCGACCAAAGGAACAAATACGAAGATGCAAAAGTGGAACGCGCGTTAAAGTTTCCACGTCTTAGTATTCCACTGTAAAGTAGGTAATAAACAGGATGCAAACATTTCAAAAATGTATGTTTCCACTTTTTATCCTTTACGGGACAAAGACCAACAATAAGTACATATACCTCGCAATAGTGATGTGAATGCCGGTATCTGGAATTACAATAGACTACTCTTTGCTGAATATATCAACAGTACATCAATGAAAAATATTGTGATTGAAAAATTGCATTGTTTAAAGAGAATTATTTAAATCTTCCTTAAATTTTTTATATGTTTTTATATTTCATATCATTATTCTTCTTGAGCTCATTGATAAAATAACATTGGAAAAATATTGTAATTAAAAATACCCAAGAATACAATTACAATATTTCTCGTCCATTCGCTAGCGATGTTATAAATCGGAAATATACCCTCTAAATATATTCAATTCTTTTTAAATCTTTTAAAAAAAATTGTAGTTTAGAAAAACGTTGATGTCTAATTGTGAGACCGTGACTCCCTATTGCAAAATTAAAGAGCAGTATTCGACATTATAATAGATGTTTTTTTTTATTATAAATTCGCATGTTCATAGTCTGCAATATCTTACGCACCCTTGCATTTATCACGAGGTGTTCGTGTCGTGCCCTTTTGTATGCCTGCGAGGAATGTCAAGGAAAGGGGGGCGAAGAGGAAGAGTGGTATGCGCGTACAAGCGGGAATGTGCACGTTCTTTGAGAAACCGTAACACTGTCGCACCACGAGAGAAAAGCGCGCGGGAAACCTCGTTAATAAACGAATCCCTCGAATGCCTGAGATGATACATCGACATAATTGGTTTGTTGACGCAAGATACTGGCTTTCACTTTGAAGATTCCATAGACTAGCGCGATCCGAGATGTCACGGATGTCGATAGCTCACATTTTATGTAAATCGACATTATACGTATTATGCTGTGTTACACTCTAAAATTCTATTTGAATTATGGAAAATGTTAAAACCGACAATTATATTATTAATCAATTTTTAGAAATCTTTATTTAAAGGAAATATTATAGTTATTTGATTTTAAATTACAATAATTAACAATCATATATTATTAATATAAACTATAGTTTTAAACAAAAACAAAATCATTGCTATTCGATAGAGGAGAAGGTGGTATTATAGCACCCCAGTTACATTTTACACAATAACTTCGTTAATAATCAATATTTAAGTTTAAAACTTGACAATTACATTCATTAAAATGTTGTTATAAAATGTTGAATCGATTCTGGACTCAAAGTTACGAAATATTTATTACTTAGGATACTATTAATAAAAATGTGACGACATTGCATAATGACTCGGCGAAAAAAAATGGGTGGTAATGTGGCCTTCCATAAAAATAGCCTTAAAATATTAGTTTTGTTTAGAAAACAGTATTTGGTTACAAAATTAACAAAAAAGTAAAACATTTTAAAATGTATGCAAATGAATGTATATACATTCACATAACTTCTGCATATAAAGCTGCTCAGTACTAAAAATCTCAGTACTAAAAATAGTACATGTAATATGAACTATAGATTAACAGCTAAATCGATTATCAAATAATTATTTTGATATGAAAAGAAAAGAGGTCGTGAGTAATCAATATCTATAGAAGGCCACATTAGCAAAATGTCATGGTATTGTTTAAATTTGTATAATTTAAAATATACATAGTCAAATAAAATGTTAAATAGCAAATAACACACTCAAAAATACATATATTCGTGTGATAATATGCTCAAGTTTAAGAAAAATGAGGGGAAGTAGGTGTAATTAAATGCTAAAGTGTACTTCAGAAACGTTACGAAATACTTGTAAGTAAAAATGCATTATAATCAGGGTTGGATAAAAAAGTTAACTTTTTTTTTAACTAAGTTAAGTTAAAGTTAACAGCTTTGAAAATTTAACTTAATTAAAATACAAGTTAATCCATAATGAAATTAATTAAATTAAAAGTTAAGTTAATAAAAAAAGTAATTGAGGAGTTAAAAGTTAAATATGGTCTGAACGAACAAACGGAAAAAAAAAGAAAAAGAAAAAGTTTGACCATCATTTATATAATATATTATATAATTTTTCATATTTTTCCTTTTTTATAGTACCTATATTTATTAAAGAATTTGGTTATTTTTGTTCACAAGTAACGATTATACAATTATATAAAATTACTAAATTATGTACATACTCATTATCCTCTCTATTGTGTCCGAAGATTGACTTAAAAAAAATCAAATTAAAAGTTAATAGTTACCGATAAAATGTAACTAAATTAAGTTAAAAAGTTAAGAGTCCAAAATGTAACTAAGTTAAGTTAAAATTAACTTTTTAACTTTTAAACTTAACTTTTATCTTTTTAACTTAGCACTACCCAACCCTGGTTATAATAAGCTGGCTATTGAGAATTGGTAATATTAGCGTCATGGTGTAACGGCGATCTACTGAACTAATAATTCCATAAGTAATTATTAGGATTCGCTATATAATAGCGGAGATATTAAGAGAGGCCCCAATATATACTCTGGCCATAATACCACCTTTTCCTCTACCTGTCGCAGGGACAATGTCGAATAGATTTTTGTTTATATTGATAATACATGAATATTAATTATTACAGTTTATAACCAAATAACTTTTTAATCAAGACTTCAAAAGCATCGAAAATACGCAATGATATTTATCTTAAGCAATGAGTGCTTTCTATGATCACGTATTACAGTGTGGTACTGAGCGTAAATCGAACTATCACTAAAAATGTGAGAAATGAAAGTTTATCACTAATCTAATATATATAATAATATCGGTCATGCTTAGCCCATGTTTGCAATTCCTCCATGAGTGAATAAAAAACGAATGTATCTATTTATTTGTATTTTAATTACTTGTCATCGTTTATTACTCTATTATTATTATTAGATGTAGTCATTCATCGTATTATTATTATTAGTATAGCTTCAAAGAATAGTAAAAAATTTCAATAAATCCTGCTGCTATACCATCCAGTTATCAGCACGCTCGACTTTCTATAAACCGATAGCGATTACTATGCGACTTGATAGAACGCTTCCTGAAGCTCGACATCACAGCCTCCTAAATCCCCGTATCAATACGAACGAATCCAGATCCGAGAGGATAGCAAGTCTCTGGACTTGCAGGCACATACGGTGCATCCCGATCACCGAAATCACGCCCATTTCCCACCATTGTCGGGTACGTTTTCCAAAGAGCCGCCACCGTTCGTGCTATTGTAGTCTTGACGACAATGGACTGATGAGCCGGTATTGTCGAATTCGTCGAACTCTGTTTGCACCGGATAGGAACGACGCGGCGAAAAAGAGAAAGAGAGATCACAGTTTGTAAGGTGACGCATCTATCCAAAAATCGAGAATTGTTCTGTTTTTTCGACGAGATCGACTCGAGTATTCTCATACGTTTGTCCAAACAAACTCGCCTCGTCGCATCTGACAGCCACAGCATTCGATTCTGTAATCCCAAAGGATTAACTCGAGACCGAACAAGTATTTTCTTGATGGAAGGAGAATCGAGATTTTCTTGGCTCGCGACTCCGAATGTCGTGAACGACGGACGACGCGGAAAACGCATGAGATACCTTCGCAATTTTCTTCCAGGAACGCGGAGCGAAGGATCTTTACCAATAAAGTGGAAAGAGAGGAAGAGAGAGAGAGAGAGAGAGAGGGAGAAAAAGAAAGGGAGTGTATATACTCCGCGAGAAAGCAATTATACCAGTGCGCAATGACTTTTACCAGGAAACGCGCGAACCATTGTAGCTGCTCATGACAACATCTGCAGAAAAACAAGAACTCGTAATTACATACTGCAACTCCTGGCGTTCTTAGAGAAATACGTAGAAACGAGAACAGACAATTTCAAGTTACGTCGAAGCGCAGTAGTCCTACGGTGTTAGAAGTTAGATGGTCCAACTGAATACCTTTTTCATATGCAGCCCTGTGATTATTTTGGGTCAGTTAAAGCTTTCGTTACTAAGTGGCGTCATAGTTCCAAGTATCGAATGAAAACGTGAGAAAAGAAGTGAGAAAAGGATAGATGACACAAATAGCGCTGAAAGCGCGCTCCTCGAATGCAACCTCGTAATACTGAAGGATTCTATATGATTCGGTATGTAGGTGTTAGCAATTACCGGGATCGATTTACAGAAAAAGCATAAGCATTTTATATGCGAACAGCGTTTCGAGAAGAGTGACATTAAAGATATAGCAATAATAAAGAATAAGAATGGAAAAATATTGCTGCGGTATTGAAAACATAAGCCATACATAGGCTGCGTTCCAACACTTACAACGCTTGAGGAATCATTTTATCTTTCTTGTTCAAATAAGGACAAGTACATTAAATAAGGACAAACGATGCTTGTGTACGCTGCGAGCGTAAGTGGAACGCAGCTATAACTGCACAACGAGAGCGAATGAGACGATGAATAGTACTCGTACTTTAAAGCTCTATTAAAATAGTGCATAGGTCCTCCATTTTGGACCTACTAACCATACTCTATACCAATAATACTAAGCGCTTATTGGACTACAGATGACTAAATTGAAATGGCGGTCGAAATAGCCAATAGAAAGGTTGTCGGCATTTTGGCTCAGAGGAATGCGCTACTTTGATATTAGAGCTTTATAGTACTTGACTCTCACACACCCTCTGGTGGCAGTCTTTCAAATTATCCCAAAATAATCACAGCTCAAGAAGGTGAGTCGGATCAAATTTTGTTTGCTAAAGCGTGTGAATTAGAAAGTTGATACTGCATCGAACTTCGTTTAAAATGCCTGCGAGACTACTTGAACCGCGCAGCATCATTCGGAATTCATTCGTGAAACGTCTTATTTCCTTCGAGACGGATCGAAGGGTCGCCACGAGGCGAAACGTTCTTCCGTGAATGAATTTTACATATTCCGAATTTTCCGAGCGATTACCCTGCACGGACGCGACGGAGAATTCCTTCTTTCTACGCGTAATTACCCGTGCCGTTGCTTGGCGCGACGCCACGTTAACGCGCGGCTCTCGTAATTTTACAGCGGAGAAATAACAAAGCCGCATATGCAAGAAGCGCTAATTTATCATATCACGCAGCCGTCTCTCTGAAGTGACGGGGGAGTTATAAAATAAAAGGTTATACCAAAAGCAAATTACAAAAATGCATAATAGCATTAATGCGCTTTGTGATAATGTCTCTTGTATAATAGTAACTTGGCTCCACGCTATGTGTGTTACGTACCTTTAGATAAAATATTAAATTTAATAATATAGAAAATTGTAATTCTTTTCATTATTTTTTAAACACAATGATGTATATGATATTCGCAATACTATTTTCATCAAACTATTTAATATAAAAGTTACGATAATTTATTCATTGCTTCAAAATTGTTCTGTAATCTAGTCTTTTGTCAGCAATCTACAGTGAGAGAAAAGCTTTGGTATTTATAACTATAATTACATGTTATCATAATTACGGTTATTGCTGCTATAATAAGAAAATAAAACTAATAAATGAGAATCAAACAAACGGTCAACGATGTGCAAATAACAATATATATATCTTATTACATTTACTCAGGCATTTCAGCTCCTTTCTGGGACATCTTCAGTGAAAGTTGTCGATATTGAATTTTGAAGACTTTGTAGATTCAAAAGAATTTATTTTCTATAAATAGAAAAAAGCCCGCTTTATTTTCTTGTTGTTCTTTGATTATCGAGAGTCCTTAAAATTATTATTGTTATATGTTTAGTGATAATAATAATATGTGCATGCACATATTACATGTATGCATACATGTATAGTTCTATCAACAAATAGATACATATAGTTGACACCGAAAATGACTATAAATTATAGTTATTAATTAGAGTCTGACCGAAACTTTTGCCGAAACTGAACTGAAACATTCGGCTACACGTCAATTTCAACCGAAACTGAAATTAAAATCCTATAAAGGCTATATATATATATATAGACATGCCTATATATATATATATATTATCATCCTTTTTCTTCATAAATATCACAATTTATTGAAACAATAATTAAATTTCGACCGAAATCGCAAACCGAAATTTCGGTTGTGTGTTAATTTTGGCCAAAGAATATAAGTATTTCTTCTTCATAAACATCATAATTTAATTATCGAAATAATAATTACACATATTAAAATTAATATTTATGAAGAAGAGCTATATGCTTTCAGTCGAAACTGACACCTAATGAGTATTCGTTTCCAATTTCGATAAAAGTTTCGATCGGGAATTCTAGTTTTATTATATTATTATATAATTTTATTATCATAAAAATAGTTGTAATTATTATAATTTAACTATAATTTATAGTCGTTTTTTGGGTCATATAAAATATGGATGGCTCAAAAGCGACTATAAATTTATAATTAAATTATAATAATTGCAACTATTTTTACGGTAATAATAACTAGTGTTACAAATACCAAACATTTTTCTCTCAGTGTACAACCGACAAAACTAAATATTAAAATGCATAATCACAAGTTTCATAACGACCGTAAATATTATCATGACCAGAGAAGCAGACGATGCGGAATTTGTGAAAGCGTACGGACGTAGAAAATTGCAATCGTTGGGTCATAATGGAGTTGTTCCGAGCTTTGATCAAACGATTCCGTTAGTTGTCTCGTCAAGAGCAAACCGCCATGAAGACTAGGGTCGATGGTTAATGGGAGTCGTACAAAGGTTTGTCCGAAAACCGCAACATGTGGGAGTACGGGAGTATACGAGCGTATACGAGAACATTTTTCCGAGTACGCGTCGATGCGTTTCTCGTCAGTGGAGTTCTAAACAAATAGGACAAACTTTTACAGTAGGTATGTTTTCGCAAATATGTAGCATAAAAAATGTGTAATTTATAATTTATTGTATATCATAGAAGGACAATATTGAATGATAATTTACCTACACCGCAATACTTTAATAATTAATAACTTTTGGTAAGCGTGATAACAATTGTTTATGAATTTTACCGCGATTATTAAATATTTACTGCTTTGTTTTTTAAATACCTATTCATTGTTATCACAGGAAAACTTATTGCGTTACATTTATAATTCAATCTGTTTCCAATATTACCTTATTTGACCTCATATGAAAGAATATAATGGATATTGTTTTTAATTATAATCAAAAGTTAATTAACGTTTTGTTTTACACGAACTGTAATTATTCATCCAATGATTTTTTGCATACAAAAGAAAACAGCTCTAAGAAATACTAGAGCTGAGGAAGAGTTCGTTTCACTACTGGTGATTGAAATCGCGTACGGCTGAGCAGAGATTTATCTTTACTACTTACGCGCGCGCGCACACGGTGCTCGTTCTTCACTCCAAATATCGTAAAAAATTTCTATATTTTACCTTTTCTTTATCTCATAATACACTAACTATCATCATTATAATATAAAACTAATTATGAGTATATTTATTATTTAATTTTTACTGAAAATTGATTTTATCAATAATTATTCGACACAATCCTTTTTCTAATAATATAATTGTAATAAATATTTTTTAATAAATATATAGAAAGAACAATTTTGCTGAACTATCTACTAATTTAGCTAGATACAGATTAGAAAATAATTTCGTTAGACTATCAAAATAATTATATAAAACATTCAAGTTGGAGTGCTAGAATGTCAAAATTTTTTGTAGTATTGACCATTATTGCTTATCATGCTTAAGTTTTTAGAATAATTATTTCGTGGTCCATAAAATTATTTTCAGATCTATCTTTTTTATTTTATTTATTTCAAAATCATTCTTTCTGTGTCTAAAGCAAATAATCAGGCAAATAGGTCATCAATATCGCTATAAATTGGTAAATTGATATTCAAATGTATCCGTTATGGTAAGTAAAAAAAAAGATTACAGAAAACTCATTGATTGGAAATGTAGATATCATAAATTCAAGTAGGAAGCCACGAGAAAAGCAAATCGCGAGGGTAACTCGAAAGAAGATCGAAATGCTTTATAACATCGTAAACAAAGCCTCCTTCTCGATTTCACGATTTCTCCCAGGGCGCGTCAGACGAGCTTTTTACACTCCCACGGCATCGTAAATCTTCGCTCTCGCATTAACGGCAACGTGAAAGCACTGAGAAGAGCTCTCGCACGAGCGAACGCGGATATCTCGTATTCGCTCCAGACGTTTCCACTGTTTATATCGCTTTACGCTTTTCTCTCATACCTAATAATTTTATACAATAATCCATTAATCCTTTTACTCCCGAAACACCTGCAACCGTCTGCAGCTTGCAGCTGCGCTGTATCAACTTGAATTTTTTACCGCAGCGTATTTAAAACGCGTTGCCGGTTAAAATAACATGCGAACAGAATAAAATAGCATGATAAACGTGAATCAAACCAAAGCTTCGTAATAGTAAATATATTCGTCAAATCTTTATAATTTTACGATATAAATAATTATATGATCTTTTATAATAAATTTAATACAAAATATTATTTAATTCATTATTATATTTCAATATTTGATTTACGTTGTAATTATTGATTTTGATCGATCATAAACTTTTATCGTAATTAGACTAGATTAGATCGAACGTCATTCTCCGAAAATTTATAACGAGTGTATTATAAAAAGGGTGTTAGTTAAGTATGTTGCCATACTCAACAGAGCGATTCTTTGGTTTATTTGAAGTAAAAAAGTCCACATAAACCAAAGAATCGCTCTGTTGAGTATGGCAACATACTTAACTAACACCCTGTATATGATTGCATGTTTTTAATACGATACTCATCAAACGAAGGCTACTTTATTGGACTATCCAATTTTAGGGTTACCACATACACGCGAGCCATCCACGTGTCCGCGTGAATATTTCAACGATTAATTAACTTACCTTCAAGGGTGGTCTCGTCGGATCTTTCCGCAGCTCCGCGAAACGTGCCTCGAAACTGTCGTCCCAGTATTCCCGACTCCGCATCCATGAGGGCTGTAAGAGAAGGTAAACAACTGTTAGAAATTTCGTGGCTCAACGTATATTGCTTCGCGGTTAATAAAACGAAAACGCCGCAAAGACGTAAATTTCATGAACATTCGCGCACTTGCTGGCACAGCAGAATGAGGCAATAACGTACGTACACGATAACTTACGTATTTTGTTATACTTTCATAAGGTGAAGTCAGAAAAGACATGACGGATGTTAGTAATTTCGCAAAGAAAGATTAATCGATCTCATTCGTTTTTAATTTAATTTTATTTCGCGTTTATTGCTTAGATATCTGCTGCAAAATTACTGTGTATATTTTTTACGAAACTTAATAAATCTGCTAATTTCACGAGTAGGCACACAATTTTATGTTCCCTCAAAATTCAATCTGACTTTCATATCTGCTATTTTGCAGGTTTCACAGATACTAACTTTGTTAATTTATACTTCGCGATAACGTTCTATTCAAGTTACACAATAATTAAGTATATTTAGACTTATATTTGCGGGACTCTCGTTTTTTTCCTTTCCGTGACCTCGCGTGCATTGCTTCTTTTTATTGCCTCGTGTTAATAACGGCTTTATCGTGGTAACAGTTTTGACGCGATACCTTGTCGATAAGGTAAACGCACGTAACGAAATCACGATGACGTTGACTTTACACGAAAGCTTTGCTTTCCATTGAGAGTCTCTCGCGTTGATCTTGCGACAAGCGTGGCTTTAGGTAACAAGAGCAACGTGCCATGATTTTGTTTAATATTTAAAAAGTGTATATACTCGTATGTATAAGATGTATGTTATAAGATCTTATAGAATCCTAAAGTTTTTTTAATCACAAATACGAAAGAATAAAATGAAAAAAATAGCGATTGTTTTAATTGCGATAATTCGAAAATTTAAGAGATATCATACAATAAACAGTCAGATATCAGACATATAATATCTGATCGGAAATTTCTATTTTCCATATAACATGAGTATTATAGTAAGAGTAGAATAGTAAGGTCAACATTTATATTTAGCAATACAATTTTATAGTTTAAATGAAATTTGTCTTATTTTATCGTAATTATTTTTTAAATTTATTGAAATAATTTTGATCCAGGTTCCAAATCGCTGCCGAACTCTTTCGTTGTATTATTTCCAAATACTACATATAAATTTGTAATTAATCTGTATATTATTTATAATCTGTAAAATCTGTGATTTCATGATTTTCCATTTTATAAAAAAATACGTGTAAACATCTTTAAAAGATGTTTACAAATTAAGTTTTGAAGAATTAAAAATAAAGATTTTAATAAGTACTTAAACCTCAATTTAAAAGAAATGAACTTTTAACGGACTTCAGATTCATTTAGCGTCGAAAAATATAAATTTGTAGTGATAAGTGAAAATTGTTCAGCAAAAAAGCTTGTCGCAGAATTTGTACGGATTTGGTAGCTTTCAGAATACACTGTAGAAGCGGCAATGATACTGAATATGGAGCGTCTGTGGCGCGAATGAGCTCGAGGATAGGAAGTAATGAAGTAGAGCGAAATTGGAATTCGCGAGGAATCTGATCCGGGCGGTTCTAAACATCGATTACGCACAAGTCCAGACGTGCTGCGCTGCGCATCGACATAGATACCACAAAATTCGAAGACCCCCAGTTTCGGCGCACCTCGTAACCGCAGAAAATCCCGAGCGGCCGTAGTGGCATGAAGGATATAATATAATATCATTGGGCCATTAAATTTCGACGGTGCTACCTACTTCGTGCCTGCCAATCAAGATAACGTTTTAACAGCCGGAACGCTATTGCTGAAGTGACCGCAAACGCTCGAGTGAACGCAATACTGTGGAGTCGGGTCCTACGCTGATAATTAATCACCCGTGCATCTCTCTCGATAGAGCGACTGTGATATGTGAAATACGAGACTCATAAATTGATGTTGTTGCGAACTGAATATCGCAAATTACGCTAAACGATGAAATTAAGGTAATTGATATAACTCGTGCTCCAGTCACAGAGATCTCACTGTAGATTATCCAATTTACATTGTAAAATACGCATTATCATGAAATATGTATTTTTGTTAAACATAAGGGATAAAGCTAACAGGAAATTTTTCTCGGAAAAAAAAGCGGAAATAATTATTAAATTATTGTTGAGTTATTATTATATTTTTAGCAATTAAAATATCAATTAAAATATTGAATTTTATACGGAAAGAACGATTTTGAAGTATCTAAAAATTTAGCTGGATGCACATCTGAAAATAATTTTGTTGGACTATCAAAATAATTACGTAGGATATGTTCAAGCTGATTGCTAAAATATTAAAGTTTTTTGCAGCATTGCTCATCATATGCTTGAGTTTCTAACATAAATATTTTGATAGTCCAACAAAGTTATGTTCAAAATCGTATCTAGCTAAAGTTTTTAATACTTTAGCAAAATCGTTCTTTCCGCGTAGTAATAGCCTTTTATCTTCTGATTAAAAATTTATCTGGAGAATTTTTTAAACGATTTTAAAACAATTTATTTGAACGTTGAAATTTATTACTATAACTTTTATAAATTATATATAATTTACAGAAGTTATAGAATTATCACGAGTATTGATGATGCAATAACATGTAATTGTATGTTTATATATTAACCGGAAATACCAAATTCCCAATTATTACGAAAATAGTGTACAATATTCTTGATTTGTACTTTATCGTTCGAAAAATAATCCCTCAAAAAAACATAGCAATGACATAATTATTGCATATTAAAACAAACTGAGAGCGGCCAACTGAGGGGTCCCATTTTAATTTCTATCAACAGTAAGCCAAGCAAATTAATCACCATAAATCCGGGATCGATGGGGGAGATAAAGCAGAATCAAAATTAAATCCCAAGTTAAGAGCTCGTCTATCGAGCCCAACAGACTCACCATCGAGATATATCCCCCGGAAAGGTCTTCTTCCACGAGGCTCTCCGATTATCCGGCGATCGGTCGAGCTTTCTTGTAACGGAGCTTATCCCGTCGACGTTAATTAAACATCGAAAAGCTTCGCTCCCTAATCCATCGACCGAGGTAGCTTCTTTCACCCGGGATTATTTAGCCGAGAAAGAGAAGATATTTTCGGATCTTCTATAGATTCGATCTCCCTTCGTCTACTTCTTCCTGCTTCAGATCAGATCGGGCGCTTTCTTCTTTATATTTATCAGCGGTCAAAAATTGTTTAACGCAAAGTAAATTTTTAATTAAAAAATAATTCGCATTGAATAATATTTTTTTATATAAATCAATATTTATCGCGAACTCAACACAAATGCCAATTTATAACTGTGTGTGAAAATTTTTCAAAAAATTACTAAAAAATTTATTAAAAAGATAATTCTTCGCAAACGATTTAAATTAAAGCATAAAATTTCGTGCTCTGTTATCTTATGAATTAACCAAATCTTATATATAGATATTGATTAGATTTTTAGGATCGTCATTTTCAGATCACTTTTAATTTCAAACGCCAATTTTTAACGGAACTACAACGACGTCGATCGAGGGGGAAAATGTTCTTTTGCTCCAATTGCTAACTATCCCGTCTGTCCGGCTCCCTTCCGGTACACGGGAGTGAATGAAGATGAAGCGTTTTACGGGAAACGGGTATCCCGGAAGGAGAGGATATTTCCTCGGAGGATAGCGATCTTAGGAAGATGCCAGGGGATGAGAACGAACGGACGGGTCTTAAAGGGATATCGAAGTAACGCTATCTTATCGACACAAGTCCCGCAGGAGACTCCCGGGCAACTGCGTACGGTTTTACAAGAACCACTTTAACCGTTTTAGCGAAAACTCGTTATTCACCTTGAAGGCTCCGATTGGTACTTTTTTTCTACGCGACTCATTTGAATCTCGACAATAACATTTCTCGAACTTCGTCGAGCAATATCAAGTCTAGACAAATGTCAGAATTATTTTTTTAACATTCTCAAAGTTACTCCTTGAATTTCCTAAGTGCAAGTTACTTTCGATTTGTTACTAATGTAAAAACTGAACCATTGTAACTAATCAGAAATATAACATCTGCTTTTAAATTCATAATTTTTTAAAGAGTATTTTTAATTATATGTTTTTCGACTGTATGATACTTTTCTTCGTGTCATGCACTCAGAGAAAGACATAGGGTATCTTCCATTTAGTGACACAAGTTAACACAAACGTCGTTCTTTCTTTGCATTCCATGAGCAACAAAGACAGAACGATACTTGTGTTATTTCGATTTGTGTCATTAAATGGAAGACATCCATAGTAGTAGCTATAAAAGTGTGTATGTGTGTGACAATTATACAAATTTTATATAGAATTAATGTGTTAGGTGTACAAGTATGACTTCATGGATATTTTGATAAAAAAAACGCATTGATTTGACATAACATAAATCATTCTTACTTTATTCAAAGTATCCATCGGAAGCTACAACCTTGGCCTACCTTTCAGGCAATAAACGGATTCCACGCTGATAGAAGTATGAATGTTTTGAAGCGATCCAATTATCAAGCCAATTTTTGATTTCTTCATAAGATCTGAACCACTCTCCAGAAAGAGCCGATGCCATGGACCGGAACAAATAATAATCTGAGGGAGCAATGTCTGGTGAATACTAATACGGCGGGTGAGATAGGATCTCCCAGTTCACTCTTTCTAGATAATTCTTGACAGATTCATGAACATGTGGTTCGGCGTTGTCATGCTGTAAAATTATCTTGTTGTGTCTATTCTCTCATTCCGGTCGTTTTTCCTTCACAGCTCGATTCAAACGTATTAATTGTAGTCGGTACCGTTCACCAGTGATAGTTTCAAACGGTTGCAGTAGTTCATAATATACCACACCCTTTATATCCCACCAGATACACACCATAACTTTGCTGCCATGGATGTTTCGCTTTGGCGTTAGTGAACCTGGTTCACCGGGCTTAACTCATGCTCGTTTGCGTTTAGGATTGTCGTAGTAAATTCATTTTTCATCGGCAATAATAATTCGATTTAAAAAACCCTTTCTTTTTTGTCGTTGCAGCAACAATTCGCACATAGTTTTTCCTCTTTCAATGTCTCTTTCTTTCAATTCGTGTGGTCCAACTTCCTTGCTTTTGAACCATTTCCATTGCACGCAGACGTAAAGAAATGCATTGGGTAACATTTAATGCTGTTGCCAATTCTTTTTCTGTTTGACATGCATCTTCGTCAAGTAATGTTTCCAATTGTGCATCTTCAAATTTTTTCGGTGGCTTTCCATGCTCTTTATCATCCAAATCAAAATCATTGCTTCTGAATCGTTTAAACTATTTTTCACACATGCTTACAGATGGAGCATGTTCTTTGTAAGTTTTCACAAGTAAACGATGACTTTTAGCTGCTTTAGAAAAAAATAATGACGTAAAACTTCCCACAAATGGCGTTTCTCCGGTACAAAATTTGACATTTTCAATGCGATAAAAATAATAGTTGTTTACACTTTAGTGAAATGTATTACGTTTTAAAGCTGCGTTTACGCCTTTCAAGTACATGTATTGCCAACTTTAAATAATGCAGTAGTATGACTATACTGCAATCTATTAAAAATCCGTAAAGTCATACTTGTACACCTAATACATAATTGAATAACCTATTTTATAGTTATTGTAAATATAAAATAGTTTATTTAATTGTGTGTGTGTGTGTGTGTGTGTGTGGGCGCGCGCGCGCGTGTATATACGTTCATTCTATATATATAAAACTTTTATATCTACACAGAAAGAACGATTTTGCTGAAATATTAAAAAATTTAGTTAGATATAAATCTAAAAATAATTTTGTTGGCCTATCTAAATAATTAATTAGTAGATATCTCAAACATGATGAACAATGCTGCAAAAAGGTTTGAGGTTTCTAACAAGCAGTTTGAACGTTCCACATAATTATTTTGATAACTCAAAATTATTTTCAGATCTGTATCTAACTAAATTTTTAGAAACTTTAACAAAATTGTGTACCTTTTCGTGTACATGTTATCTTTATAATAATGATATTAATAATAATAATAATAATCTCTAATAATAGCTTTATTGAGGTGCAATAAACAGACACAGAAATAAGTAGGTATATAAGAAATTAGAAAGAGATAATATAGCTATCATTATGTTTTTAGTGTGTATCATCTTTTAATTTCAAAATAATATGAACACGGGCAATAATGTTGTCAAATAAATGTTTTACATAAATGATTAATGCTCTTTTTAAACATCGTCAACATAGTGATAACATTTAAAAAATAGCAAACATTTCCGAAGAGCATTATTCTGATAGTTTCTGATGATAGTTCAAGTATCTGAAGTTCAAGTTTCATTAATTTTCATCCACATTAGCGACGATGCACGTGCTAATGTGTACGTAGACGTGTACAGCGTGGCGCGGTAGTTAATAGCTGCATGGGCGATGTGCGATTCGGCGGGATCGTTGAATCGATCGAGTCAAACGAGCGTAGCGAAATACCACCGCGTCGATCTGCGCGTTTCACGCGAAATCTACTGCACTCCACAGGCCACGGATGGAAGCTCGGAATAAGTTTGCGAACGGCGGGTAGATTGACGTCCCGCAGATACTCGACGATCGATCCGCGCGCATCGCCGACAGTCTACTCAAAGTTGAAGCGATGGATAGGATCCATGCAATGCATGCAGCGGCGGATTAATAGGCATATGAGGCTGTCAGCTGAGATTCTAAAATTCTCAAAATGCGAAAATTCTTGTTTTAGATGTAAACTCTCTCTCTCTCTCTCTCTCTCTCTCTCTCTCTCT
>NW_017257697.1:323756-358040 GCF_001594055.1 Mycetomoellerius zeteki | reverse complement strand
CTCTCTCTCTCTCTCAGTGTTTGAAATAAAGGTTAAAGGACAACTAAAAAAAATCAGATAAAAGATACAAAATTAGTTATGAATCTCTTATGAAGATTTCAATACAACATTGATTCTAAAAATAATCCGTGTATGTGTGCAAGCTTCTATGAGTGCGTTGAGAGAGATGTCATATTATATCCTTGTTTTACATCTAACAAACGATAAAGATACAACGACACAATAGCGCTAATAGCGTCTTCCTATTGCGTATCTTGTGTCTGTCACATCTTTTCCGAAGGATCTTCAATAGCATTGCACCATGAGCATTTGGTGCTGCTTTGATGTGCGTATAAGAATTTCTTTTGCGGAAGTACCTCGACGTCGTTTCAACAAAATGTTATTCGTTCGTAAAGCCAAAGCGGACAGCACTGGCACGGGCGTAGCTTTAACCTCGTACTGCATTTTTGCAAGAGTAGATTACGGCAAGTGCCGCAGTTAAAAGACGACCGACGCGCTAAAAGCGTTTCTATCCTTAAAAACGGCACTAACTGTACGCTGCACGGCCTGCGACCCGGTCTGTTCGTCCATTAATCTCGTTTTCCTTTTGCGCTTTGACCACAGGATATCATCGTCACGGTCCCCGCACGATGTCAGTAATCCTATTTGCGGCACGAAAAATACGGCATGATTTTAAGCGGTAAGATGCGCGCAAAATTATATTCCTGATTATAGAAAGATTTCTAACGTCGTCGATAGAATAGACCCTGTAACCTAATTTTAATTGCAGACTAACTGCTCTTCTGCTATACTATAATTTTTAGATATAAATAAAGATTCATATTGAATAAGAAATCTATTAGACAGTGAATTATAAATCACAGCAGAATTATAATTCAGCAGCATGTACATAAATTTTTAACTTTCTGACGAGAAAGCCACTATGTGGCGCTGAAACATATTTTGAGGCAAGAAATACAATAAAATAATGTATTATAACAAATCTTACACAGAAAAACTGTAAGATTTTAAAAATAGACCCTCGTCTTCTGAAGATTAAGGTTGTTACTGAGATAGATAAAGGAGCAGATAAAGTAGAATTAATATTTAGAACTCTCAGAATAAATTTTTAAATCGTCATGAAAGTTCACACATTTAGTTACAGAATTATACAAATATAAAATGATTTATGTATCAGACTAAATGTATCATAAGTAGATTGACAATTAACGCATTCAATATACATATTGGGCTTTAATTATGTACGATTTATCGTCAAGGAGCGATTTTCAAGATATAAAATTCGCGGTCGAGAATTAAATGCGTTTCTCCATTTATTGATATCTATTATTGTGTTGAGCTGCACCGCCCGAGTATGAAACCACTGACGATTTAATCTTGTTTCGACAAAAAAAGAAGAGAGCAGGGAGAGAACGGAGGAAGATGTTCTCATTTGTCACAAATGACGCGAAGAGAAACCAAACTTGTTGGATATGGGGCTGTAACAAAGTGACGTGACAATGCGTGAAATACGTCGAATTAATTGCTTCAAATTGAATTACGTGCGAACTTTAATTATTGTACATGAATTATCGCAGAGAAAGGAAGAAGAGGAGGAAGGAGGGAGAGAAACCGGGTGACTCATTAAAGTCACTGTCTGGTATTTTGATATATAAATCGAGAGAGTACTTTTTACTAATTTAATACTCCTACATTTTATTAATTGAATTTTCATATACATACGTGACGCGCGGAACGATAATAATAATAATCTTTATTACGATTCTCTCGCTCCGAGGGATATTAATGTGAAGAGAATATCTGTGAAATATATATGTTAATTCGTTGAGAGACCAGACTTTAAATTTAACTCAAATATTTATATTCCTGTATTTTCCTACGTGCTGTACAAATTCGACCTCGTATCTCATTTTAATTTTTCTTTCACAGCCAAATTATCTAGAAAGACAGAATAATGTTTGTGTCATATTTACTTATCCAATGATTTAATACTAATAAATTTAAAAAATTATTCCATTCTTCTTCAGAGTTTAACAAGAAACTCCCGAAAGAGATCAACGTCCTTGAATACGACAGTTATACCGTCGAACCAACTTGATTGGCTATTGAAAACGGAGCGTTTTTCCAAGCAAACGAAAAAGGCGTTAAAAGAGGTAATTATACGCAGCGAGGTACTTCTCGGCGCGAAAAATAAATTGATGACGAACGGGGCCCTCTTGAACAAGGAGCTGGCTCGACGGCAGTTTACAATACCCCGGAGAAACGACAATTCCATGAGAGAAATTCGATATCGAGCGCGGGGTGGAGGATACAGTTGGAAGGGGCCGAGGGTGCCGCTCCCAGGTTTATTTTCCTCCTCGTCGTCGTCTAATAGCGCGTCAAAGGAGACACGTAAACGACGGCAATGACGGGGCCGGCGAAGCGAAGGCAAATGGGTGCATCCAGCGACTAAAGCGCTCCTTTGTTCCCGACACGTGATTGACGGAGAGTGGTTCACGGTTTCCCTCCGCGACGCAGGGGAGAAGAGATTACCGTTCAACGCATGGGGGGACGATGCACTCAGCGCGACGCGACGTGGCACGATGCATCAGTAAAGATGCACTCCTGACCTCGTTGGCGCGTTTACCGCTGCCAATTTGCGCAGGGTTAGTTCCACGGAGACAGTCATTTTCATTCACGTCGCTCGCGAACTAGTATTTATTGTTTTATATAGGGATGCACCGGAAAGTATCCGGTATCCGGCACTTTTTTTTATCCAACCGGATAGTCGGATATCATTAATATGGGAATATATCCGGGAGTATATCCGGTTGAAATTTTATATCATTAAATTGTTGATTTGTTATTATATAAATATTTTAAAAATGAGTCTTCATATTCATAATGCCATATTAATATTTTACTGTTGCAAAATTATAATTTTTTCTCTACAGCCCTTCTTTTGTTTTTTTTTTTTTAAAGACAGTTTTCTCGAAATCCGATCGGATATCCGGAAAATGTCGGATATCCGACTCGAAGAAATTGCCTTCTCGGATATCCGACTGGATATCGGATTTCCGATGTCCGGTATCCGGTAATTTTACGATCCGGTGCAACCCTAGTTTTATATAAAGGAGGAGATGGGATTGCATCAAGAATCTTAATCCTCTGGAACTGACGACTATTTAACTCACTCAATTATAAATCTCTATGTCAAATATGTCAAATAATTCAATTTTCTTTGTAATATATTTGCAAATTTGAATTATTCTTATCAGTATTCATATTTTAGTGTTCATTTTTTATATATGTCATTTTGGTTCCTTGAAATTAATTAATTCCGTTTAATTATCATAAATCATAAAGTGGATCTGTAAGCGTCAATAACTGTGTTGCAGATTTTGATGTCAGCTCCAGAGACTTAATTGAAGATAATCAATTATTTCAGCTCCATTTAAATTATAAATGTCATTTTTATGATACAAAATCGTTTTCAAAAATAATAAAAGGAAGAAAAAGGCAATTGAGAACAAATAATCAGATCACATTTTAAAACTATTTTATTACAAGTTTTAACGTTGTCATTAGTTTTTGACAATATATTGTGTAAATTAAGAAGGAAACGTTTCAACTCTACTTAGTCATCATCAGCCCCACACTTATAAAAATAATGATAAAATTAATGGTGAGTACATATTTTATTGAGTATTTTTAAAAAACTATTAAACATATGATATCACATGACAAATTACACATAAAAAATAGAATCAAACGTGTTAGGAAAGTGCTCACCATTAATTTTATCATTATTTTTATAGATATAAGGCTGATGATGACTAACAAGGAAAGGGACCCAACTGTCCCCCTCCGATTTTAATGAGCTTTTAGTATGTTATTCTCCAGATAAAAATAAGCGATACGTACTTTTTATACGTGCCCATATGCACTTTTAGGGGGTGAAACACCCTTTAGAAAAAAATCGATTTTTCTCTTTTGAAACGAATATCGCCGGAACTGTAACAGATAGAAAAAAATCCGATTATATTCGCTTTAAAAGAAAAAAATCAATTTTTTTCCAAGGGGTGTTTCCTCTTAAAAGTGCGTATGGACACGTATAAAAAAAGTCGCTTATTTTTGTCTGGAGAATAACATACTAAAAGCTCATTCAAAATCGGAAGGTATAAAGTAGAGTCAAAATGTTCCTTTCTTAATTTATATATTGTCCAAAACTAATAACAACGTTAAAACTTGTAATAAAATAGTTTTAAATTGTGATCTGAATTGTTTGCTCTCAATTGACCATTTCTTCCTTTTATTATTACTTAGCATACTAGAGCAAGAAATTTTTAATCTGTTTAAAAAAATTTTCTCTGTAATACCAAAATATGTTTTTTTTTTTAAGTTGATATGTAATCATAATTGATTCAGAAAGGCAACGAAACAGAACGAACAGCTCTCTGTTGTTTGTAACTCGAAATTTATTGACCTGGACATTTTAGAGAGATTAATTTAAAATAGATCGGAGAATCCATTTACTAAAATAACGATCGAAGCTTTCGTGCCCGCGCACGATTGTCACGTGCAGTACAATGTCGGGGCGCAGACAAATTATTCTATACGAGACACGAATAAAATTACTCTCTCGTCGCATTATCGCGCGATCGCGTCGGTCGTGATCATACGGCGAGCGAAACAAAATTTACGACGTGTAATGCGTGTAATGCGCCGTCGACGATGCGCAACACGTTGCCGCCGCGATGCAACGATGACGGCATCGGATGCATTTTGTTCAACGAATCCGCGATAAATTGCGTTTCCCGGAAATGTCCGGCCATGGTGGCGTCCCGATGGCGTCGCGTTACCCTAATTGTTCATACCATGGTGGCTGGAAATTTACCGGAAAGATCGACTTACCGAGCCTCGATAATTTTTATGCGCGCGTGCGAAGAAGTCACCGACACGTCACATTACATCTCGATGCAAACAACTACTGAAAAAAAAAACGAAGAAACATTCGCGGAAAAACAAGTCGCACAGTTCTGCCATGACAGAATAATCGAGAAATTGTATTCTTTAATTAATAGATTGTTCCTACACGGATTTATAATGTAAGATTGTAATTATTAAAAATGTACATATAATATTAGATAATAGATAATAGATAATAATATAATTATTAAAATGTATCTAAATAAATACATGTAAGTTAAAAAAAGAATTATTAATAAAATATCTCGCGATAGCAATTAGAATATATTCTTAGTAGGTATATGACATGATTCGATTGGCGTGCTAATTCTTATTTTAAACTGAGATTTTCGAATCTGATTCGGAGTAGGATTTGTTTTGAACGCGTCGAATTTCACTCTTTAACGGACTGAAATTGTTGAATCAATCAGACATATGTTGGATATTCAACAAATGTATTGTACAGACAATACTGTTTAGATAGACAATCGTTGAGAGTGATTGCAAATTCAATGGCAATCCTGCGGAGCGATAGGAGAAAAAAAGATCCGAAAATACTGCGGATAAAAATATCGGATTTTAACAGAAAGGCAATAATTTTACTTAAAACAAATCGGTTTATAAACTAATTGCTACGTGTTATGCAGGCGTTGCAAAGTAACGGGTTAAAATTATTTCGAATGCTTTAATAATTTAATGTTGTTGTGTTATTGGGAATGATATTATTAATATAAAATTCCGTGTGCTGGTTGTAGTATATATGACATAAATAATATTAAAAATCCTATTAAAAATGATCAAAGTGCATAACAATCCATATTACAGATGCCATCTCGACGTGTCAATCGATATGATTGATGATTATAGTTTAAATATATTAAAATGATATAAGATTATATTTACATATTTACATAAATAAATAAATAGATATATGCATATATACATATATTATATACATACATACACATATATATATGTATATGTACATATATATAGATATATAATATATATATACATTTTTACAACGTTAAAATATAGCGATGTTATCGATTGTCACGTATATTGTATGAAGATGATAATGTATCGAACAAAGTTAGTTCAATTCGACGCGTCGCTCCGATGGTGCTTTAGGCTGTTTAATAATATGACGCACAGATTGCACGCAGGTAGCTCGGCAACGCATGCACAATATAATGCGTTTAGTGTGTAATAACGCGAGCGACAGAATCGTTCGAAAATGCATATCATTGATGTATTAGTCCATTAACTATGTCAATTGGCGATTCTCAGGATAACATTTATAAGTAGAACAAAGGCATGTAGTAAATAATATGAGTTAGAACAAAAGTTCGCAGCGCTACGAATTTCAAAACTCAAGCAGCTGTTAAAAATTGAAATTTTAAAAAAGGGTTTTAAAGCTTAAAACCCTTTTTCATGAGGTTGTAATTTTTACACATAGAAAATTGCGAGCTGGACAAAATGGGGAAATTTTTTTTATTTTATGATCCCGTCACATGCTCAAATAAATTTGTGAAAAATATCGACTTTCCAACGTGAAAGCTCGAAGTTTTTCCTATAAAAGCGTTTTTTAAAAATATTCCTAAGATTTTTTTGTTATTAAGTTATCGTGGATTAAATAAAAGAAACATTCTGACTTAGATTGCTCATAATTCCGTTAATTTGTTTTAATTTATTATTAAAAATCTTCGTATCGCAATTTAAAAAACAGATTCTTAAAGCTGACAAACACTTTGCTCTATTGAACACACTTGCCAAATTGTTTCAAAAACATGTAGACATGACACAAATGAAGTAGTACTACGAACTTTTGTTCCCAATATATATAAAGTAAAGAATCACTTTTGTATAACTGAACGATAATTCTATTATTAATTCCACGGTGATTCTTAGCACAAAGTTTATGAAGAATTGTAATGTAAATTTTTATTAAACAAACATTTCAATAAAGGTAAATTTAAAATGTAATTAAAAAAGATACAATGAAGTTTATGCAAGTATTACTTAAGAGAGTAATACTTAAGATTTTTATGGGAATTCACTTAACGTTGATTGAGGACAAGATTATAGGTTTAGTTATTTGCATTTTTGGCTTTCGTGGTCATTATCGTGTCAGGACATTACCGAAATCGATCAATGGAGAGGAAACACCTGATAGCCGATAACCGAGGGCGGAATTTTGGTCGAGGGAATTTAGTGTATAATATCTGAGCACACAACCGCGGTAATGTTTCATAGCTTCTGCAGTCTACATGTCTTTTGCTACACAGCTGGAGATTATCGTCCATATAGTTAGATTAGCTTCGTTTGTTGGAAATATATATATCGTTTGCTAGATAAATACAATTCACATCGACTACAGTATGTTATACGATTGTATAAAATTAAAATATTAAATTTACTTTATTAATGAGATCAGAACGTAAAAGGATTTATTGTATTTTACAAAATTTCTTTCGAAGAACTAATTATGAATTATATAAATATTACAGATATTGTCGATTTCTGGTAAAATTAAGAGAGTATTATAGACTTAAAAAAAAGCAAAAAATATTTTGAAAAAGTGCTCGACTCTTCATAATAATAATTTCTTATAATGACATTTTTCGCATTATAATTGTAGTTGAATAAACGTGACTTCACCTTGATATTGTACGAGTTCCTCTGTCTAAGAAGGTACGGTCAAGGCGTCCACGACGCAACGTAATTCGTTTAAATGTCTTCCTCTTGCTATTTTTACTATACCTTGCTCTAGTTCGGAATTCTTATACAAGGTTAATTTAATGGTTAAAGTAGCACATAGACGGAATCGATAGATAATATTAGAAACCTTTCACGAACACTTTTACTAAATCCTGACAAATTTTGATTAGCTTTCTTAGTAAATATTTAACAATATTTTTTAGATACACAGATAATAATCTAAACATTCATTATTTCAATTGAATAATAAGAGAGATAAGAAAACATTAATACCTATAGCAAATGTGACAGTTAAATATTTTTTGTTAAATAGAAAAATTTTTTTCGATACCATTGTTATAGAATTATAGAATTTCATAAAATAATGTTTATAGAAAAGTATGTAATAGTAGATCAGTCGTGTGTAGTAAAACATGAAAAAATACGATATATAGATGTGAGATTATCACGTAATGCGCGAATAAACAGCAAAATTGTAAAAACGAACTTTTATTCGCGCAAATCAATGGCGATATTACCAAGTTTACAGGTGCATATGTTTGTACAGATACCTGTGTTTGTGGCTTCATTATATCTGCCCGAGAGAAAATGGGTGAAAGATAAAACAAATATTGCAATGATATGAAACTGGGTTAGTGCGCTAAATACTAAAATAAACGCGATTATCGGCGATATGTAAACTGAATATTTCATAAGGAAAGTAATCACAATTCTTTACTAAAGTTTTAATTCTAATAGCAGTAATAACATCTCTAAATAATTACTATAAAGCTATTTGAAACACAGCTGATTTTTATATTTTATTATTTGGTTTCTTATATTTTTTAGAAAATTGTAATAAATCAAGTTTATGACAAATAAATACAACGCAAAGAAATATTTATTTAGTAAACGATTTAACCAATGCAGCTAATATCAGCCACATTATTTCCCAAACAATCCATTAGCAATTATTTATAGAAGTTATAGCTAATATGTATTGTAGTCTGTATTGCAATATTTCCAGGAATACACAATTTTAGTTATTAATCATTCGATATATCGCTTTTCCGGTCGATATCGAGTCTGCATTTGTAATTCTAAACCGAATCGTTGGACATGTAATTGTTAAAATACGCCTTCCTATTGGCAAATTTAATAAAACCGTCGTTTTTACTCCGTGAGATATCGCTTCATAATTCATAGAGGGCATGTAATCGTTGACACTTTATCGACATCCGTGGAAAAAGGAAGAAAAATTGCGAGATGAACAAAGAGTCGCGCGGAGCAAAGTACGCGGTGTAATCAGATTTTATTGAGTAATACACAAACAAGAGCAATCCATCAACGTAACAATAATCGATTGAAATCTGATCGTCTTTTATCTTGCTGTGCAATTTCGTAAAAGGGTCGAGATTCTTTAGATATCGGTTTACATTCAGCATCGCGCATCATTGTACGCAAGAATGATCGATACAGATTACTGCATACAGCAGTCCTCTTTTTTTATATAAAGGCTCGTCTTCATTGAAACCGACCATGTCGATGGCAACTGGCATATTGGCGTCTTTTCCTTTTTTTTTTTTATAAAGAAGAAGCCTCTTTTTTTTATAAAAGAAAAAGCTAGTATGCCGATCGGTACGATCAGTTTCAGTAAGAACAAGTCCTAACAGTTCAAATTTTCTATTATTTCAGAAGTATAGAAAAATTGTTTATAAATAAGCAAAAGTATTTGCAACTGTTTATCATTAGATCTTTTTTCACAAAATTTATGAACAAAATGTTTCGATCATTAATTACTTTCAAGTTTTATGGGTGGCTTCTTTTAATTTTTTGCATTCGTCTGTTAAAAAAATTAAATAAATAATTCAAATAAAAGCTCTAATCAGTAAAAGTTAAAAAGAAGTCTTTAAGAGAACACAGGTTGTAAGTGTGTAAATACATAGGTATATTTTATTATAAAAGATAAATATATGTTTTGATTCCAATTTGGATGCTTTTCAGTATAAGCTTAATATTCGTAGAAAATAACATAATCATAAAAATTGTCAAAGTAAAAGTCGTCAAGAAATATCGATGTAAAAGAGTTAATGTGGTCAAATGTTGACTAGTTCTCATATCCACATCTCGTTAATGGTTGTTCATTAATGTCCAATAAAATGAACAATGAGGCTGATAACAATACATGATCATCAAACTGTCAGGTTTAATGAAAACGCTGATATCTAGTAATAGACGATGTTAATAATGAGAACATTGTAGACGTAATGAGCGTCAAAATAATCGAAAAAGATTAACTTACGATATATCGCCTCAATTTGTCATTAAGAGAAAATTGATATAATGCATCTTCGTTGAACAAATTTCGGAGAAATCAGAGAGGCGAATGATTACATCGAAAAATAAACCTCTATTTTCCGCCGTTTATTTATTTGGAATGCGTCGTTCTACAAGCCCGGCACGTACGTTATGTCTCGCTACGTACGTTCGTATAACGTACGTTCTTTTTTCTGCAATGTGCACACCGCAACGACGATGGCAAGGTAACTCAAGTCGAAATAGGATCCCCCGATCGGAAGTCCCATCTTTCACGGAACGCGTTCGATGACGATGACAGCAATGAGGTGAAACAGAAAGGACGAAAGGAGACGGAGACATCACAGGTCTTTTCTTCTGTTAAATTCCAAAGTATCGACTTTTCAATTAGGTCACGTACATATCGATTTTACATTTGCGCTGCACTAAGTACCTATATGGTGATATTCACGTTTACGAGTTTTATACATGTATATGCAATTACAAAATTGAACTAAAAAGTCGAGTGCAGCAATGATACAAGAAGCAACTAGCGGCAGTATTTCTTCCTTAATTAAAAACTCCCTCAATGTGAAATCCTAGACTAGACTGAAAATAACAGAAATATTAACTTAAGAAATTAAAAATAACAACTAATATAATTTTAAATCACTCTGTACGTAGAAATGGAGTGGATGTATATATGACTGTAAGGAAAGCGCAAAAAAAAATTGTTTTAATGGGACGATGTTTCAATAAAAATTGACAATACACGATAACAATTGAAAATAGACATCACCTCGAGAATTTTTTAATTCTTTCGAGTGCGATATACTTTTATAATATAAAAGCAAAAGTGAATCTTGAGTACTTCGTGGGAATTACAAGATTTAGAAAGAATATTGTACATAAGTTATTAAATCTCTACTTAAATAGTTCGACGTGGCGTAAAAAAAATAAATATTTGAAATTTATCTTAATTAGATGAATAAAAATTTCCTACGGTATTTTAGGGGACTGTTGGGACAAGATTTATTGCACGAAACATTTTCGGAGAACCAAAGAGTCACACTATTTTGCGTATAGAATCAAGTCGCATGGAAATCCACCGAAAGAATTTACAGGTGCCGGAATCTAAACGGCAAAGTGGAAGAGGGCGGATCGGGTCAGCGGGCGGAAATGTGTTCCTAGAAAATGTGTGGCAGGACCGCGACAGTCCTCACATTGATGGCAAGTGGATACGCACGCGTACCGACTAAAGCAGGTTACGAGAGACCGGGTTGAGAGTCGACCTGTCTACCCCGTGTACGTATGTATGAGATTGTGTGCGCGCATGCCGCATTATTCATTCGAGCAGTGAACCAGGGTAGGTACGACATCACGCTGTGCGAAACGAAACGGGGAAAGAGGACGTGCAGGGCCGACATGTTTTGGTATGTCGCCCTTGGTGACCGAAATAACGCGAAGGCTATAACGCAAAAGTTACTTAACTCGCGTCGGATTTCCGTCCAATGTGTGATCCTATTTTTGAGCACGCTCGTGAACGAGAACGCGTGAACAACACCAAGAATTCATTCGTCCGGAAAAATGTTTTATTGATAACAGGTCTGTTTTCTGCTGAACTACACAAAAGGAACTATTTTGTTGAAACATCTAAAAATTTACGTAAACAGAGATCTGAAAATAAGTTTATTGGACTATCAAAATAATTATGTACCTAGGAAATTCAAGCATAATGAGCAATGCTGCACAAAGTTTTGACATTTTAGCAACTCGTTTGGATAGGTACTCTACATAATTATTTTGAAATAGAAAATATATTTAGAACAGAAAGAAATATAGAAAATTATATTTAAAATAAAAACAAATATAGAAAATTTATTTTCTATATTTAGCTAATTTTTAGATACTTCGGCAAAACCATTCTTTCCGTGTAGTGTACATTTTGAAACTTAAAACTAAAATAGATATACATTTGATACGTGACGAAAACGAAAAACAAGGTTCTAGTGCAGTCTAGTGGAATAAAAAAACAGACCTATGGTTGCGAGTGGATAATATCGATAAAAGATATGAATTGTGTAATAATCTTTCAACCGCTTAATTACGTATGTGACTTATTAATTTCAGTATTCTCAAAAAATGATATTTTATAATGTTTATATATATATATATATTTTATATCGTATAATTAATTCACAGAATATTAAAATATAGGATGTAACAAAAGTTGATAAAAACTTATTAACACAAAAATCTCTTAAAAAACAATTAAAAAAGAAAAATACTGTTCTCATATAATCCTTGCTTTCACTGCTTTGGAACGAAGATTAACGAGTGGCCTTATACAGTATCGTGAATGTTCTTTATGAGAAAATAAAGAATAAGTAGAGAAGATAAAGAATAAATAGGCATCTAAGGATACATTCTAGAGCTCTAAATAAATTTTAGCATTTTATATGTCTTACATATAGATTTGTATAACTGGAAGCTTTTCGGCTCACTTCCTGTATTATAGGTTGGCAAGAAGGACACAACTCCTTCTGTGTTCTTAATGATAATTTAATAGTACGGTCGGCGTTTCATTAAAGGCGACACGTGTCGTGCCATTGTCGATGTTTTCCCAGTGCTTAAGAAACATTTAGACCTTCCTGCCTTAATTGAAACCTTGATGGACGCAATTAGAATGTTGTCGATATTTTAACAGGAATATTATAATACTTTTAGAGGCATTCAAAGCGTATTAAAATTGGACTCCACATTATCGCAAAAATATTTCTCAAAAATTGTAATTAAAACGACAAATTAATTCATTCAATAGATTTATAATAAATCAGACGTAAAAAGCTTCAAACATAAAAACATAAAAAGCTTAAAACATTTATATTTTATTATAAAAGATGCTAGCACATAAGTATTTTTTTCTTTTAAAGTAGATATTCGTTTCACGATAATTCGCAAATTTTGGGGCGATGACATTTCTATACTTTGTCTTATTGCATAAATATATAGCATTTCTTTTCGTATACCGTTTCCTCGTTGGAATAGTTTCGCGAAGTATGGGTAGTAAAAAAACGTTATGGAGCTACCATACGCACTTCGAATAGCTCGATAGCTTCCTTCGAAGTTTCCTTCGCGAAGGTAATAGAAAAAGTTTCCTCATCCGTATTATGGCCGGAAGGGAAACGTCGTCGTCGCTTCTGCGTGGTATCCGTTGATGCTACATTATTATCGATACTTTTTTCATTTATAAAACATATGAAAATGTATGTAGTTTCTTTCCCCCTCGAAGTCGTATCTACAAAAATTAAGAAAACGACACGATCTTCTTCGCAAAAATTTTCGCCGGACACGAATGTTTTGGGGTATTCTACGTGTGGCGAAAGCCGCAAAAATGTGTCGATCGATCGCGAAAGACGGACGGAAAAAAGGGGACAATAGAGGGTACGGAAAAGCGGGGGTGACACTAGGAGGATGCGCGCAGATTCTGCAGCAACAGAGGGTCGGAAATTGATGGTTGGGCAGAGTCCAAAAACTTTCCGCTGCAGTCGGCTTTGGGATTTCCATTAGTCGGTACGTCGCACGAATCGCGACGCCGATATTTATTCGGTGGACTCGCACGTTTCCAAATTTCCGCCGGCAAATACGGCGACATCGAATAATAGCGGTCTCCCCTGGACGAACGATGCGCTTTTTCCCTACCTGATGGTCGACGCGACTGGAACGAGCGAAACGAATATAAAGCGAGCGACGAGCTGTGGAATCAAAAGAAATTAAAATGAGAATAGAGAAGAACGTTAATGTAATATTAATATAAAATTACGAAGATGATAATATATTAAAATCGAAAAATATACAGAATATGTAATAATTTTTTCAAGTTAAAATTAAATTATTACAAAATCGGTGAAAGAAAGAGAAAATATTTATTTAACAACTATCGCAATCATTTTTTAATATTACGTAATTATCATGTTTATTTTAATTTAAATTTATATTCGCTATGAATCGCTAAATTAGATAATAAATTTTATTCTGAATTTATGTTATGTTGAATTTTCTGATAAAATTCGATTTATTTTAAATTATGATATCAGAGCTCTTAAAAAGATTTTTTAATAGTTTTTCTCTCTTTCTTCCGACAATGCAAACTCGCAAGCAAGACTTCGATTAACTAACTGCAGCGCAGCTCGAGCATGCGAATGAAGAGCGGCTTTCACAAAAGCAAAGAGGCACGTCAGAAGATGAGAAAGGAAGGAGTGGACGAAAAAGGAACGAACTTGATTAAAAGCCGATAATGCCTAACCCGAAGCGGCGCACGGAATTCGATTTCCCGATTTGCGTTCACGGGCGAACGCTTCGTTTCTTTTCCGACAAGAGTCCACTTCCCACTGAGGAACTCGGTGGATTAACCTGCCCGTCACTTGGTAATTTTTAGAGAAAAGATACCACTGAAAACTACTGAAAAAAATACATTTTCTTCTTTGTATTTTATTTTTGATCAATTTACTTACAATTAGATAAAGAGACTCTAGAAGTATTTGTGGAAAATAAAATAAAATATGTAAAACTGTGTATTTCCGAACATATGTCATATTTTGGTACATTTCTATAGCCTTTTTAAAGAATCGAATGTATCATCATTTATATTTTTCAAATATAAATTAAATTATTTAAATAAAATATTACAAATTGTTATACATATAAGCGTATATTTGTGGCTACATAATTATTATTTAACGTTAAATTTAACATTTAATATAATAATATTTAAATGTGATGCATTTGATAATTGTATTTTTTGATTAATTTTTATAAAAAATAAAATTCAAAAACTTTTTTCTTCTTCTGAATAATCGATGTCGTACGTTTCGCACTAATTCCCTCCTTTCGATTTGTACATTTACCAGTATCAGCGTATTTTTTCATCAGGGCCGTTTTCCTCGTGTTTTCGTGCGATTAACCACGATTCGCCGTCGTTTAATTCGTTCGATCGACACTGAATATATCGCTCCGACCAAAACTCGCTCGTGTGTAAAGTGCGCGTTAATCGCTATGTACGTACACATAGCAAATGAAAAATTTCGCTGCGATTATACGCTATCGTGATATATTTCGTACCATTGTCATCCCTTGTGCACCAATTGCGCCGTTAAAATATTTATGCGTGATAAAATCGAGACGTACGTGGTGTTTTTTTTTTAAATACAGAATTTTCTAAACGCGATGCGAGCGTTATTCTCGATGCAGATGAAAGTTTGTTGTAACGAACATCGGAATACGAAAGGGCCAGGGGTGGACAGTATTTGAAGTACATGTATTTACACTAAGAAAAATGATTTGATTGTATCAACAAGCATGGTTAAATGCATTTTGGTTAAATCTAGCAGAATTTCTGATTATTATAACAGGACTCGAGATTTTATATCTATTAAACTAGACCGTTTGATAGATTATACTATAAGGATTTGTTTAATATTTTCCAGTTGGATCTACAAAACATTTAGTTATATTCACTAGACATACCATATGCAACATTACCAGAATTCTGGTTAACGTTAGCGCACCCTGGCAGTTTTATTAGGGAGTTTTTGCAATAGCGTTTATCCAAATACAGTGAACGCTAAGGTCAGGTTATCTTCTTCTTAACAACTAATTAAGAAAAGGAAGCGTGACTTTAGCGTTCACCGTATCTGAATTCACGTTATTGCAAAAACTCTCTATTATCATGCAAATTGGTGCAAGTTGGCGCGAGTCGAGCGAATGCGTATATTCTTTCTATTGTTTTGTATTGCGGCATAAAGGCCTTGGCACACAAAAAACTTAAGGCAGTAAGACGTAAGCAGTAAGGAAATCAACATGTTGGATTCGCTGCTGCTTATATTATGGCCTTATGGACTCTACTGTGATTGGTCAATTCGCTTACTGCTTACATTTTACTGCTTAAGTTTTTTTATGTGCCATGGCCCTAAGCCTTGTGTCTACGATGCTAGAGCTCGATCCGAGTTCTCGGATCGTGAAATGTATAGCCAATCAGCTTACAGTTTTTATGGAAAACCGGCAAGTTTTAGCATTGTGGACACAAGGCTGTACCGCATACATCGCGCATCGTGGTCGAGTCGAGCGTCGAGCGTATAATAGAGAGTATATCGTGTTATCTTGTATTTAACTGAAATAAAGTCAGTGAAGTGTCTTGTAGTGAAGCACGAAGTGAAATAATTATTACTGCAAAATGGACAAACTAAGTCATCGTATTGTGATCTGTCTGAACAGGTTAGAAAGAAGAAAAAGTGAAACAAAGCTACATTATTATGTAGCTGACTGACGAAAAAACGTCTTCTCTTCTTCGAAGAAATTCTGGTAGATTCAATGGGTAGGCATTATTTGACCAACAAGAAATTCTTGTACAGTTTACGGGAAAAATTTATTTGATTAACAAGAAATTTTTAGTTGAGGTCACAAAACCAATTATTTGATCAACAAGAAATTCTTACATAATCAACGAGAAAAATTTATTCCATCAACAAGAAATTCTGGTAGATTTAACTAAAAGGAATTAATCAAATTCATCCGGTAATTCTTATAAGAATTCTGATTCCATTTTTGAACAGATATAGAATCTACTAGATTTCCAAATAATCCAACTAAACTCTTTTTTCAGTGTAAAATACGTATTTAAATACATTTTTGTATTTTGTATTTCGTATTTAAATACTTTTTCTGAGAGTATTTTGTATTTAACATTTAAATACTTCATTTTTAGCATTTTGTATTTTAAATTTGTAAATACTAAATACATTTAAATTATGTAAAAATTTTTTGGATGAAAGTAAAATTCGTACCATTGTTGACTCAATCTAAAGTGCGTTCCATTTCATGCATGATGTGCATAATGTATCATTTATCCTTGTTTACATTTGGTAAATAACATTGTGTCTAGCATTGTGTCTCAGCATTATTTCCTTATTAAGGTTTCACAACTTACGGTTAACTCTTAACCGAGATTCAACTTATTCATTATCTCTTTCGAATTCTTCTAGAATTGAAAAGAAATAATGAATACGTTAAACCTCGATTAAGAGTTAACCGTGAGTTGTGAAACTGGGCCTAAGGCTCTTTTTCGCCAAACTTGGTTAAATTAACTGGCGATTACAAGGGTAATAGCGGGCAGTATTTGAAATACATATATTTAAAATAACGTAAAATAACGTACTTAAATAGAATTTTTTAAGTATATTGTATTTTGTATTTCGTATTTAAATACAATTTTCTGAATACCACTCCTGGAAAAGGCTATGCGACGTGAGGAAACCAACCACGATTGTGATTAGCGATTTGGCAATTACTTTTCGACCAGTTGGAGCAAAGCAATCGGTGACTGCTTTGCTTTGACTGGTTGAAAAGTAATCGCCAAACGCTAATCACAATCGTGCAATCGCTAGAGTAATCACGGCTTGAGAGTTTGTTAAGCGAGCTATCCTAATCGATACCTAGTCGTCGTTGCGATAATCAGAAAGGACTATCGGTGCGCGATCGTGCGAGGAGCACGCGAGGCTTACCACCCTGGTCAATGGCAAATTGAAATTAAACTTCTCATTTTTCAAACCCACACGAAACCACGGCTAAACACCGGCTGGCGCGGGGCGGTAAATCAACTCGATAATCTTTCACGCGACGTAACAGTGACACGCTTATGAACTTTTTGAAAGAAAAAGAGATAGATAGATAGATAGATAGATAGAGAGATGAGAGAGAGAGAGAGAGAGAGAGAGAGAGAGAGTATTGCAATAATTTAATATTTTTTTTTTTAAGCACAACAAGTCGAGATAAAATCGATTATCACAATTTGTCGCTTTTCTGATAAATGAGGTACGTACATAAACATTTTTTTCATTTATCCGTGTCTGTATTGCAGCCATAGATTAATTAATAATTAATGAAAATTCAGTGTGTCTGTCAAATAAAATTTTGAATTATAGCAACGAACGTATAAAAAAAAACTACGAGAGAGAGAGAGAGAGAGAGAGAGAGAGAGAGAGAGAGAGAGAGAGAGAGGTATATAGCAAGTAAAATCGATGCCTGTATTCGAGAAATGGGCGTTTTGTTTAACGATACTCCGATTTACGGTTAGCGGTATGGGTTTATGATTACGAGGTTGCGATTCTAAAACGGCATTGTGATCGAAGGCACTCGTGTTAAGTCGTAATGTCGGTGAAAAGCGCGAGTGCGCCTCTAAAACGACCGGCGTTTGTTGCCGCAGGAAACGGAAATGCAGCGGCAGCAACGCGATTAAGCACAAAAGCGCGCCAGCCTGCCCACCCGTTTGGTTTAGAGCTACGCGTGAGTATTTAATTCCATTTATCGGCTAAATCAATAGCGAATTGTTGTTTCCGACTGGCGCGGTGGGTATAAAACGACGCGGCAACAACGGATTGAAATGCGCGCACATACGTACATGCATGCTCGTCTAACGGCAAGCTTAATTAATTCGTCCTTAACTGCGAGTAGCGGTACACAGTAATAAGCGTTACGAGCGAAGAACAGGCAAGCTGCCGTGCGAGACGTCTAATTAAATATCGATTGACTTGTATGTGCCTTATCATCTATTTGTTCAAAGAGTGTTGAACCAACACACATAAAATGTTAGATATTTAGAAATATCAGACATATTTTCACAATATATAATTATCTAAAGATTAAAGATTATAAAGAAATTCATGAATAAATTTCATTAATGAATCTCTTGATAATCTTTAATCTTAGGTAATCATATATTGCGAAAACGAGCCTTAGACTAATTAAAAGATAAAAAAGTTTGAAAATTTTCTTTATTTTTTCTATCTCGATGTAGTTATATTAAGTTTCTCATAAATTAGCATATTTTTACTTTTACGTTTGATTGGAAGAGTATGCAGAAAATTAATTATGGAAATGACACTCGCGCAGCTGTAATACTTTCACATATAAAATATAATAATTATCATTTTTAATTTCAAAATGATTTAAAAAGAGTGAAGACTGACAAAGCTTTTTTACCGAGAAAAAACGGTCATCATTCGTATATTTCTAAAGAAAATAGTCCATTTATAATCCAGTGCGATAAAAGAAGTTGAATTTTTTCGGACTTAACCGTGATTAAAAAAGTGGTGCTGTCAGCGCGTTCTATTTGGTGATCCACTCCGATCGCGATGGAGAGAAAAGAGAATGAGATCTTATAATGCCGGCATTGTGAGCTGTAATACTCACGAGCGTAAAAGCGATATTACGAAAATTCGTTTTCCCCTGAATAGCCATGATATCCACGTTGCCTCTCTGTAATATAGAGAGCGTTATTATGCGCGAGGACAAACGATTCATTTTAAACATATCCGTAAATCTTGTGAGAATATTCTATGTCGATTGCTCCGTCCCCCTTCTTTTCCTCTTTCTTTCTTTAAGAAAAAATTAATTTATTGCCGTTTCTAGAGAAAAATAATTATTTAAAGAAACAAAGTTAATAACTGAAATTAATCGCACATCATCCCGTAAACACGTTCAAATTTTTTCTTAATTTCGTGTATGGATGAACTACAAAAACAATATCCGAAGAATGTGTTTTTTCGCGGATGCATATTTTCACGAAATGCCAACCTCGACGTATTGTTCAGATTTCCGGAAATTTGACGGGAAAATTTATTAAAAAAAAAGCCGACTGCCAGAAAACATTTTCGACTGCGCGCGTATTTTTTTCCGCTGTGAGAAATTCAATGTGTAAATGCAGATGCGGTTGGGAAAAATCGGTGGGAAAAATCCGGCACTTTTATCTCGAAGACGCCGCAGAGCGAAAAACTTCCGTGGCCTATTTGACTTCTTGTGAAAGATGTCGCCGACGTCCAAAGAATAAGAACGCGAGTTCAACAAGGTCGTGTAAGGAAGATAGAGGAGGGAGCGGATGAGAGAAGCGTGAGCGTAACGAAACGCGATTACATAATTAATGAGAATGGCGTACTTCCGCGGAGGAGAACTAATTTCGCGAAATGCGACGTGAGAGAGAAGCGCGATGCTACGAAGTTTCGACGAGCATGATCTTGGTTTAGGAATCTTTGACTTGCAGCTATTTAAGTGCCCGGACTATATTTATTTTCGCGCAAGCCGTTCAAAGAGTAATATGTCTCATTATACCAGGATATCGAGTAAGATTGCTAATTACGCAAGTTTTCGAATTAAATCATAGGATTAATACAAACTGAAGAACAGAGAATATTCCAGAAAGCTCTTCTTTGATACATTTCGGTATCGTAGATATTATTTTAAGACGTTATGGAAAGAACGATTTCGCTGAATTATCTAAAAATTTAGAACCTAAATCGCGCTTAATGTTCAAAAATTTAGCTAGATACTGATTTAAAAATAATTTTGTTGAATCAAATAATTACGGAGGACTCTTAAGGGAATCCTAAAGCCGCCTGTATTACCGACTAAATCATATAATTTTTGTATAACAAATACTTTTTTCTCTTTCACAAATTCGAAAATCCTTTTCCAAAATTAAAGTATACGCATTAATACGTGTCTGTGCGGTGGAATTTATGCTGAGAACGATCAAAAATTTCGAAATTGATATATTTTTTATTATTTCTTAGTATAACATGGGGTCTCAAGCTCGTCAAGTCGTGACAACATTTGTTTGATACGAAAGTTTTGCGACCTGTACTTACGAAATAATGATCCACAAACACGTAATTTGCACGAATAAACAACGTCGAGTTCTTAGAATTAGTCTTAGATCGCGACGAATTTGTTATACGAAAATTGACACGAATGTGCGACTGAATGTATCATAGGTTGCGTGAGATATTAATGTGGTAGTATATAAAGCCATGTCAATGCGCTGAAAAAACAGCAACATCTAGTGACTTTGTCGGAGTTCGAGCTCCGTTTTAAGATCCCTTTAAGCATGATGAGCACTACCGCAAACATTCTAGCAATCAGTTTGAGTTTGCCACATAATTATTTTGATGGTCCAACAAAATTATTTTCAGATCTATATCTAGCTAAATTTCTATATCTAAAAATTGAGCTAACAAAATTATCCTTTTTGTATGTAATTAACATTAACAGCATTTTATTTAAGATTCTTCTACATAAAGGAACAAATTATTAAGATACAAAATTGATCAATACTTTTCCGCAAATATAAAGTTTCAGACACAGACAGAATAATATTATTCTATTGCTAAGAAAAGTGATTACTCAATTAATTTTCTTCCCTTTAAATAACGGTATCTTTAAGAAAGAATATTTTCTTGATAATAATCTTAAAATATATTTATTAAAAATTTTAAAACAGCAGCTCATTATTATGTATTAAAAATTTTCTTTTCTTTTAAAGAATATAAAATTGATCAAAGAAGCGACTTTCTATAATAAGCAAATCGAATTTGTATTAATTTAATAATCTTGATTGAAGTATTAAACTTACTAGGAGGGATTTTAAATATATTTGAAAAAAATTTCATGCTTGTGATAAACTAATTGTAAGATAAATTTGAAGATACATGAACTATTGATATATTTGAAACAAGTATTTATCACTTACATACAGTATGTATTTTTCTGTATGCAAGCCTTATATCGATATAATTTAGAATACCGATTTTGTCATTTATTGCTGACCGGCGTTAGACTCCCACTTCTTAATAGCACGACGGGTTTTGCCTCGCCAGAATGTGCCGATGACGAAAAAATACTAGTCTCATAAATTTCCAGAATTGCGAAAACGTCATCTGACACGTAAAATCGATTCGTCGTCTACGTTCGTGTACCACGTCGAGTGACGAGCGTTGTCATTAGTGACGCCGTTTACCGCGAAAGTTTCTCCACTCTACGTCTTTTTATTCGACTTTTATTCGATGTCTAAGTATCTTCGTAATTAATTTTTTACGAACCTTACAGTTACTCGAAATGTAGGTTAAGGGATTATATTGTGAACTTTTAAGTTTGCGTAGGGCCCTGCTAAGTTTTACACTGTCAGAAAACTGATGATTAATGACGAAATAAAACATCTGCACATAATGATATTAAAAAAATATTTAGAGACATAACATATGGACAATGTTTCAAAAAAATCATTATCATTCCAACTCATCTAAAATTTAATGTAATCGTTCAATGCAACGTTGTTTTTTAATACATGTGAGAACTTATTAATAAAACCTGTAACTCTCTCATATAAAAGAGACAAAAAAATAATCTCCTTTCTGGAAAATAACAGAAGTTCAATTTTTCAATCTCTACTATTTACACAGTTTCTGAACGTTTTAAAAAAGCTACCAACGAGTCAGAGCGTTAAAATAAATGAGTACGTATTTTATTTTCTGTGCTCTTATTCATCGATTCAAAAAAATCGTGACCATCATTCGTGTAAAAGGAAACAATTGTTATGCGGGTGTACAATTATGCGTTTATTGCGTTCTGTTTTCAACGATTCGTTTACAATATTTTACACGTATAAATGCTTTCATAAAAAAAAACGTAAAATGTTTCTTATTGTTAGCAATTCTACTACGATAAAAATCAGGAAAGCGATGATCTTTTATAATTATTCGTCTCTCCTCAGGCCTAACTCTTTAATTTACGTAATATAAAGTTGTCCTATGGGACACCAAATAAACGATAAGAGTAGTAATAGAAAAGCACGACGAACGATATCTCGATCGCGTGTCATGCGAGAAAGAAAGAGAAAGGGGAAGGCTATAATTACTTCGCTGTCGCCATTTGGAAAACTCGCCGTGATCAAGGGCAGAGAGCTGAGGGCCACACCAAATGGAGAAGAACTCCACCATGCGCGGAGGCTGATAGATTAATCGCGAGCACAAGAGCCGCCGAACAAAATCCATTATCGCAGTCTACTTCGATCTCGGACCTCACTTCATCTCCAAGAATGCAACGCCGCCGGTACGACGCGGCGTCGGCCTGTGTCGTTGTCAGGATGAATCGCGAACGCAGGTCAAAATCCTTCCGAACACCCCTTTTAACCTGCCACACATGCACGTGTACACGATACACATGCAGGAAGACTAAGGGAGACGATCCGGTCGACGACAGCAATTTTCATCGAGGGCCTGGCAGATCTCAAGAGGAAGAGCTTTTGAAGCACTTCCGTTAATCTGACCGCAAGTCGTAAAAAGCACGCGACGAACAGTACGAGACAATTAACTCTTGCGCATTCATCGATGGGCAAGAAGTGCCTACTTAGCAGTAATCTGTCTCGCTAAGCGCAGAGGAATTATAACTCACACAAGCTAATGCCAAAAACAGTACAGCAATAATCGTTCGGAAAAGGTCCTCTTTAAACGCAGGCGATGTGTCTCTCTCGACCATCTACAGCGGAAAGATGGCCACGATCATAATGTAAGTAGCATCATGACGTGATGCAAAAAATATGAAAATCAATACCTAAGTTGATCAAGTGGCTACGTTGCTCAATAACTGTTTTATTGAGCCAATGTTCATTTTCATTATATAATCAAATAATTCGTTAATATACGTATACTTTTATTGTTAGTGATAATTTTTATTCGTTGTAATTAACGAAGTCGATTATTAAGCTAATGTACAAGTTTTATTAACTAATGAAATAATGCCTTGATATATTGAATGTATTTAATCACTTCCATAAGTCTAATGAATAAGTTTATTGAGTCTATAAACATGTTCATTGGAAGAATGAACTTTTCCTTTGATTTATTTAAATGTTACATTAAGTTATAATACACTCAACTGCAGTATATTAATAAACAGTGATTTATTATATTAATGAATCCAATTATTGTATTAGCACGGGTTAATAAAAAATACTCAATGTAATATTAATAATATCTATTAAAAGTTCATTGTACCAATGAATTTCAAGTTAATAAATGTTATTCATTAATATTACGAACAATATTTTTTTCAGTGTTGAAGTCTACTGTATTTATGTAAAAACGTTCTGCAGAATGCAAATCGCAAAGACAATGATATAGCCGGGGATATAGCTAATTAAAATAGAAAAAAGAAATATTTTATAAAAGAATTATATGTAATATAGTGATAATATTTCAACTCTTAAGATATCGATCATTATTTGACAAATAATCACAGTTTCACAAATCTCTGATTAATTATTCGTCAGTCTAAATCTTATGGTTTATTTAATTTTTCAAGCATTTCCGATCTTCAAATATTCTTTAATTCATGAAATACGACATTTATGACTAACTTGTTATTTCAACAATTTCAGACTGATGAATTATATTGTAGATTCTAATCATTATTTAGATAATAAATTCTATGTACATACTCGTATATTGAGCATTTTACAAGCATTTAACATGTTTTCATCCTTTTCTTCTAACACGTTTTCAATCATATAATTGCAATTTATTATTATTAATCAAATTGTATTATATATATTATTATCTATTACTATTAAAAAATAACTGTAAAAAGATTAAATAACAGTGATAAAACGTTTCATCAATTTCTAAAATCAAAGATACCGATTTATCATTGAATCATAACATAATCATAACATCAATTTTGTCTTAATGTAATAATATAAGCAAATGTAATGATCGATAAATCGCGTTGGAATACCATAAAACTTACGCGAGGGCAAATAAAAGTCAGAGTCTTAAGATGCTTCCAAGTAGTAAAAGTCCGACACTCGTAAGACACTCATAAGTAGTAACAGTCAAACACTGTGAACTACTTATACACAAGTAGTAAAAGTCTGACGTGGAGCACCCAGGTGGTTTAAGAAAAATTCATACGATGGCTGCGACGTGAACGAGGCCGTAAAACAGCGGCCGACGTTTCTTAATTAATTCCCTTCATTGCTCGCAAATCTCGCGATACGTCGATTCCAGTCCGGCCAAAGTAATTAAATAAGTTTGAAACTTCAGTCGAGAGAATCTTCTCCCTTCTCCGAACTATCCCTTTTGATCCACCGTAAAATTACCGTAATGTATGCTTTCCACGTCATGTCGTACGGAAACACGCGTTTTATCGCGTCCGATACGACTCGATACGTGTTATTTTCAATTCGCCTATAAATCCCGTATTAAATCGGCAAACGAATACGAGCGCACGTCTAATCCATATACAAATCCGGGTAGGATTGAATATTTCGTAATCAACGTTTTTGCATTTCGCAGATCGGATGGATGTGGCGTATCCAATTTTCGGCCGATGAATTATTTATGCCCTCCGCTGTTTTTTCGTCATCATAAATATCCAATTAAGCGATTAATGGAACAATGGACAGTCCAGTGGTTACTGTGTGGGATGGATAATTGTACTTTTATCCGATTACCCCTTGAACTACGATCTCTCGTATGAATGATTCAACGGGTTAAAATACAACCGAGTTTCGTAAGTCTCCGCGGGGTAATCTAGAGCGACGTATTAGCGCTGCAATCAGATCTAATCGCGTATAATCGCGATTTAACTCGCCCGCGGCACGCGCGCGATACGTACGCTAGATAATTGAGAAGTTCAAGCGCCACGGCGGAACGTAAAATGTTATTTTTCCCAAGTAAATTAGTGAGGTTTGCGGAGTCTGGAATTTTTACGGGAAACTCAGTGATCAAAGTTATGCGTATGCAGTCAAAATTATGCGTATTCAAATGGATTTTTTTTCATACTGGTTAAATTACCGTTAAATTAATTAGTAAATCAAGAGCTGAAACGTTCGTTATTTCGGAAAAAGAAAACTCATCGCTTCCCGGATACAAAAATCTGACGTCGATTTCACGAGGGTGAGACAGAAGATTGAAGAGTTAAAGAGATTAGATTTTACATAGCAGAAGCGGAAATTCGCGCGAGATATTCGCGCAAAGTCTCCACGCGAATTTTGGAATACACGAAAGACCGGAAGGTTTTATAACCCATGCACGCGGGCATTATTTCTAAGCTCCATTGCGCACGGGGAAGAAAAGAGCGGAAGACAGGTGGAGAAGGTGGAGAGAAAGGAAGTAAGAACGAAAAGAAAAAAAAAGGAAAGAAAGACCGATATCGAGCGCCGTGGAATTTCACGAACGAGCGATCGCAGCTGACGTGAGAAGTGCCGAGGAACTATGCGGAAGGGAAATTCCACGAGAGTAGACAAGGGGGTTGGATCCGGACGGACGGGGAGGGAGGGAGGGAAAGAAGGGTTGAAAAGGGAGAGCCGGGAGAGAATATGTTGAGAGTGGCGCTGGGAAGAGAAAATAAGTGGGCGCCTCCGACGCGGCTTTTATTGCAAAATTCATGCGAGGCGAGGCGAGGCGAGGCGAGAGCGCGCACGAGCACGCAATCGCGTCTAAAAATCCATAACACGCGCGCGCCTGGGTTTAATCCGCAACTGAGAGGATCCTCCCCGAGCGACGCGTAACGAAACGGAAAAATTACACAGCCGGCGCGATATACTGTAAAACAGTTATTCCTTTCGAGATCACCGATATGCATATGCAGCGCTGAATATTGCCAGAAGGATGGTATTAAAAATTAACATGCAGATTGTGTAACGCACGAATATCGATCAGCCTGTCGCGAGTATTCGCGAGCGATAGTTATATTATCCAGAACAGAGAGTTAAGCAAACGAACGTGATAGCATAGTAACGTACACAGAAACGTGTAGATCTAATAATAATGCCATTATTTAAATTGATTTGCCGAGCGGTTTAACTTCATGAGACAGCAAATATGTTAATTTCCTGATACTTGTACTGATTGCATTACTTATTCCATGAAATGGTACAATGTATATTTATGAAGTTAGACAAGAAGTAATTCTCCATTTAATTTTTCGATACGTTTTATCTACTGGAATTATCTGTTAAGTTGTAATTAGCTAATTCAATTGCATTTGCGAGGTAGTTGAGCAATGTTTCAAATATAATAATATCGACTTAGCAGGATAACACCAACGTATTCGGTATTTTTCGAGAATCTGATCGCACGAATTAAAAGTAAATATTTTAATTAGGCAAACCGATTTACTCCTACAGATTATTTAATAGTATATCGCGCGAATCAAGCCGGCAGCTCGTCTACGGGGAATAATCGGCGAGCAGTCGTATGTAGATAATTCCATAGGAGGATTAACGTGGTGTACGGACGATGCACCGGTGCGTGGTGCACGAGCATTCCGCCCCCTTAGATTTCAATTCCAACGGCGATTAATACCGCTCCTAATAATCGGATTGTCGCAAGTAATACCGTTAATCAAAGGTGAGCACTTTTCCCGCTCTACGAAATCACAACAAGACACATTTTCACGAGATGCACAAAGAAATAACTGAATATAATCATAATTTATGTAAAATATAATTTATGTAAAATATAAATTATGATTATATACCATACTGAAGAAGACCGCAGTAAAGGTTGAAACATTTAAACTTATTTGTAAAGTATTTATATTATTAGCGTCTCAGATCGATTGTGATTAATACCCGAATGTTTCGGCGCACAGTCACATCTGAGATAATTAAAAATTTTTTAAATTAAGAAAATATATTTTATTCATAACATCTAACTTTGAGCGCTTATTGGCGCTCTTAAATGTATGTTATTTGTAAAGGTATTTTTATTTACAATTATATTGACAAAAATATTAATACATCTCGAAAGACAACTAGCAAGGTTAGAATACAGAGAGAAAAAATTTGCTTCGAACGCTAATCCTATGCCATTACGGCAAATTTATTTGAAAAATATAGGGATCGTAAATTATGTGCAGGTATGACAAATATTCATTCTTTCTTGTAGTTGCTATAAAAATTATTTGCAACAAATGCAAAATATTTATCAAATATGCAAATTTGTTTGCTATAAACAGCAACAAAATTTGACAAACACATTTTGCAATTCGTTTTGCGTTCATAGCAAATCTTTTTTCTCTGTGAATAGCTCATGTTCTTTATTTGTTCGTTAAAATTTAATTTGATTGGAACCTTAGATTTATATGCATATTTATTAAAATATTATATATATTTTTTATATTAGTTATGATATCTCGAAGTAATAAATATATATTTTTATTTTTTTATGTTTGTTTTGGAAATACTAATATCAAAATAATTAATAAATACCAAAACAAACATTTCGTAATGATCGTTTCGCGATGTTTTTAAACATTAAAGTCAGTTGCGTGCAAAATATGTGCTAATTTATTCAAATTTGTCACGCTGTGCTTAATCTCTTCCTTCTCTTCTGGCACGTTCGATGAAGCGTCCATCCGCTTTCGCAATAATTTAACGAGCCCGAATAACGCATGTATTACGGAAGCGTTGATTAAAATCAGTTATGTAAGTTATCATCATACAGATAACCGAGCATCATTGAGCAATAAAGGCAGAGAATGGAAGTAACTCGTTACTTGTAACGAAATTACAGTTACAAGTTATTTTTTTTGGTAACTTTATTGGTAACTGCATTAGATTTTTTTTCGATAATTGTAACGGTAACATAATTACATTTTTTTTGTAACGGTAACGAATTTTACAGTTACTTTTATCGTTACTTTGCACACAATTAGACATGACTCGATTGGACACAAGCCACTCATAGCGCTTGAGACTAGAAAACCCCCAGGCACCCATCCGTTGTGATTGGTGGTCGTCGATTTTAAAAAAGTAAAGGAAAAGTAATGAAAAGTTACTTTCTCAAATAACAGTAATTATAACGAATTACTTTTAAAAATCAGTAACTATATAGTAACGGTAACTTGTTACTTTTTCTATTCGGTAATGAGTAATTATAACTTGTTACTCTCTTTTATTTTGCAGCAATATTAAATCATGAAAATAATTCTTCTGCTAAGGCTAGCAGTAAGAGTAACATTTTTTTACACGATTCAATACAGTTCATTTAATTTTAACTTTTTATAATATATAAATATCGGTGTGTAATATTGTGATGTATGCATGTCACTCTCTTTTCTATCCCTTTATGCACAGAAGTTATACAAAATAAATTGTGAAACATGATAATAGCTGTTGAAGAAGAAACATACGCCAAACAATTTACGCGTACTTTCAATTAAATATTTGTTCGAAACGTTTCACGTTAACAATGAGCGAAATAAATGTACCGTCTATTTATGTTTTTATATCTTTATATATTTTTCATCGACTGCGAGTTCGATCAACGCTCAATACGGTTTTACGCGAATGCCGATCAAAAAAGAGGTTGTCTCTCACTCTCTGGCAACGCAGTCAATTCCTGTCACAATGCGCTGTTGCGAACTTTTGACTGCGGTCATGAAAAGGGGAGACGAAGCCAAGCGAAGGAAGGTTGGGGGAACTTGCGAACGTCAGCAACGAGATGTCGACGTACAGATGAGACGGGGAACAAAATAAAAGAGAAGAAAAAAGAAAGGAGGAAGGGGATTTGCAGAAGTGGTTCTCGATGAATCAAAGAGGTCCCCTCATGCTTTTCAACTGGTATATACTTGTCACGAGCTTACATGCGCAAAGTGCTACGTACAATGATATTCAAAGATGCTAAGTGCATTTACGTCTCTCTTTCTTTCTCTTTCTCACTCTTTCGACACCGATCTGCGGATAGATTTTTTTTAATACGATTCAATGTAAATCTCGCAAAGAGTAATATAAACGATAGATGTGTTGAACCAACGTCCTAAGTTCTCTCGCGATATCGATCTCGTTTCTGCCACATTGCATTCCTATTCAAGGGAAGATAGTCAATGACGTCATTCTGTCTGTGATCTACGAACTTTGGTACGTCGAGTATACATAAGCTGAACTAGATTGCACGAGCTACGCTTGGTACATCCGGGCCGTTCATTACGAAAATGTAACAGATAAAATCATTTTATTAATGAAATATGTTATTCAATATTGATATAAAATGCGCCATTAATTTTAAAACTAATTTAGAACTAATTATAGTTATACCGTCAACGTTCAAGAAAACGGTTTGCAAAATTTGCATGCATATCAATGAGACATTATTGACGCAGAGTGTATTATTCTCTTTTAGTCGAAGTCTAAAATTTACCTATCATTTTCCGCTTCCTCGACTCGCCAAGGAGAGATTATATATCGAAGCCAAGCCAAGCCAAGCCAAGCCAAGCCAAGCCAAGCCAAGCCAAGCCAAGCCAAGCCAGGCTATCAAGTTTTTCACCGAGAGGAAAGATAAATAAGACAGATCCTTCTTATTCTTTCTCTTGATTGCGGCATAAGCAAACTTCTTTAAACTTTCGACTCGAAGAAAAAGCGTAGTAAAGGCGAAGAAGCGAGAGAGGGTTGAATTTGCGCGGAGAATGTCGTCAAAAGTTCACAGAGAATCAGAGAAAGGAAAAGGAAGGGGTGGATTGAAATAGCATTGCAATTTCCATTTTAAAATCTTGTAAATCCATGAACATTAAGAATCAATCACGTACTTTAAAGAATTAATAAAGCCAAGTCTTGATGATAAAATATTTAAAATATGTGCTATACGGAAAGATCTATTTTACTGAAGTATGCTAGATAAAGATCTGAAAATTTTGTTGAAAGTTTCAACTTGAAACCCATCAAAATAATTATGTAGAAATCTCAAATATGATGAACAATGCTGCAAAAAACATTCTAGCAATCAGTTTACAACAATCAGCGTTCTACATAATTATTTTGATGGCCTAACAAATTGTTTTTAAGCTAAATTTTTTTAAATATTTCAGCACAACCATCCTTCTGTGTAGAATGTATGTTATTCGTGCTAAATTCAAGCGAAAACTGCAGCTTCTATAGAAAATTGTTAAATGTAGTTCTGAGAATTAAGAAGCTATTATATTAATTACTTTTTCTTCTTTGTTAGTACTGGTATATCTATGTTTCTTTCCGCTGTTTTTATAACTCTTTTAATTTAATTAATAAATTGAAAAAATTCATTTCATTGTTATCTTTTCGCATTCTGTTAACCTTAATATTTTATAATTTTGCAAATTAATTCCATTTATTTGTCAGATCGTTTTAAAAGAAATATATACGAAGATAAAAAAAATTGTGGAATCATTCAATGGCTCGTAAAATTTCATTTCTTATCACGTGGCAAAATCTGCTGCGATCCATCTTCTTATTTTATAGTTATTTCGGAATTGCTTTGCGAGAGGTCACTATTTTAACTGCTTCGACCAGACAGAAAAGTATATACGTATATACGTTCTTACGAACTAAAATATTGAAGTCGTCCAAGGTCAGGATGGTTGCCAAGACCGGAGCGACACGTACAAAGTTCATGAACAGTCTCGGCTTCTTGGAGGGGTAATCGAAGTTTGATTGTATCGCGAGACACGAGTCCAATGACGAAGCTTGCCTTTCACGAAAGCTCTCCGTTGAAGTCGTCGAAGTTATCGGTAAATTTGGTGCATCGCGCGTCAAAATCGAGAGAGCCATTCGCACCTAGTTGGAAGGTAAAACCGAGACGGGAGTAAACTCGAAAACCAGGACCTCGAGTTGGCTGGGAACCGCTCGGGAAACAAGTTAAGTAGTAATGCTCGGCGACTGATCGAACGGCTTTGCCTCGAGCGACAGCACTTTGGCCAAGTACTCGATGCAAGGACTGGGCAACTCTATTCGCGATAGGAGATGAACGGTCGTAAGGTTGTGTCTTTCATTATTATTGAGTATTAGCTGTTTGTAAATAAATTGAACGCCAAAGCGGACCAGTATATCTTGTGAATTAATCTTCGGATACAAATTAAAAAATAATATAAATTAGAATTATAAGTAATCGGAATAATGCCATCATTGAATTATGAAAATCAATAATTTATGATTTGGTGAATAAGTAAGCGTAGTTGTAGTTTAACCCTTCAATGCCACACTACGAGAACGACACACTTGGATATGCCCAACCCAATTTGATTGTTTATAACTTTCATAAAAATGAACATATTGTAAATTTTTCTTCAATTGCGATATTAAAGAAATCCTGGATCTTCTCTATTTCAAAAACAAAAATAACATTTTGTTATATGAGGTATTTCATACTTGTTTCATAGAATTAATATTTCTTTTCCTATCTGGACGTAGATAGTATTAATATTAATAAGTTAGAAAAGTAATACATGTGAGACTTTTAAATAAAATTAATAAATTGCGCCGATTATAATAATGATAAATATTTCCAACACGCTTTCGTGCTTTACACGTTTTCTCTATGCGCAATGTCGTGCGTTTTAATACACGTTTCTTATTATTATTACACTTGAAAGTTTACAGCACAATGCGAAGTCGGAGAACAATGCCGGGTGCACAGGCAAGCAGACTCAAAAGAACGGCACCGCGTTTGCCTCATTGTCGCGGTGTCACGCGACTATTCTTGAATGGAAGAAGTTGCTGCTGCGGCTCTGATGGAGTTTCTTGCCCGCAATAGATTTTGTGGAAGGCCCTACGTATATCTTGGCTTGAAATGAATTTCTATTCGATCCGAAAGCGGAGATTACGCTTCAACATCGACATAATTCGCTGCTTGAAGCTGCTCCCTTCTTCGCGGAGTGTATTTTTGCGATTATCTTGCGCATTTTATCTTTAGGTCTCGACAATTAACGAATAAAATTAAAAGAAATTGGAAAGAATAAGGGCAACAGGAGTCAGGCGCAGAAGACGTCGCGCAAATAATACCCATAAAGCGTAAAACTTCTTTATTCTACTAAACGCGCTTACATGTTTCGGCTCATTTTTTAGCCTTCTTCAGAGACAACACAAATTAACATATAAACTGTGAATAAAAGTTATCTTGTCATGGTGAGCTCCCCTATATCGAGAATATAAATACCAGAAAACTCAAATAAGAATGAAAGAAAAAGAAAAGAGAAAAAAGAAAGAAAATATTGGAAATATCGAAATAGATAATATGGAAAACACTAATTTATCAAAAAATTTTAAGATTATAATTAATTATCCCGAAAATAAGGACGTTCACCGTGATCACAAAGCACCATATCGCAAACATTACTATTAATAATTCAAAAACCGGTTCTTGATATGTTGGCCAGTCAATATCAGACACAGTGAGTCACTTTTAGATTTAGCTAGTATTTTTCGAGATTACAAATGGGAAAATTTAACATTAAAACATTAAACAATTCCAAGAAAATGAAAGTTGGAAAGCAATCAAAAATCACGCTAGAAAGACTCATTACTGTGTACGAGCGACACTGACTGACTAGGCGCGGCAACAACTCGACCTTTTATAGCTTGTCTATAATCGGGAGGTAGGCCTTGGGAAGCCTCTGCAAATCCGCGTCTGCAAATTAAGTCCGTGCGTCTGTCTCCTGATAAATATCATCTCCGAAATCAATCTCTTCCTGTAGTGTGGTTTCTCGTCCAATATTGTAACGTTATCCCAATCGAAATCATGGCCTTTTTGTAACCGATGCTCCGTTATAACATTACGGGTAAACGTGATATCCATCGGATATGGTTCCTATGCTCCGTGATTTTTGACTTCAGCTGTCTACACGTCTGTCCTACATAACTTGAATAAAATTAACCTTAAACATTTATATGTATATCATTTTTAAAAAATACTAGAATCTAAGACGAGTGATCTCAAATTGTCAAATATGTACAAATTTAATTTCCTAATTATTCCTAATTTTTTGAGCCTTTACGTTCCGAGTATTGATCGTTTTTCTTTTATTTTCTCGATATACTTAATTTTTTATATAATATCCCGCCGCGCGTTAGTCCAAAATTTTAATTAAAGATTCCAATCCTATCAACGTTTCTTCAAGCCTTTCGATTATTACGTGTAAAAACAGTTTTACTGAAGTATCTAAAAATTTAGTATCTAAAAAAATGAAATATCTAAAATTTGCAGACCTGAAAATAATTTTGTTACCATCAAAATAATTATGCAGGACGTTTAAGCTAGTCGCTAAAATGTTAAAGTTTTTTGAAGTATTGTTCATTATACATGAATGTTCTAGATAATAATTTTGATGGTTCAAAATTATTTTCAGATGCAACTAAATCTGTTAATGTTTCAGAAAAATCGTTCTATAAATTTAAAATTTTCATTCTATAAAATTTCCTGAACTCTCAACAGGTCAAAATTTGATTGAGCAAAGAAATTTAGACCTCTTTCTACATTAATTCAAGAAAATGAAAGTCCGTTTCTTTTTTACTCAATGGCACAAAGGATAAGCGCCGCATACTTCTGTAACTAACATTGACGCCCGGTGAGATTTCTCATTAGTGAGGCTAATTGATATTTGCCGGCCTGTCTGACCAGAGGCATGCAGCCTGCGTTTACCTGTCGCCAACGCCGCTCGTCCACGGTTACCCGCGTATTGTAATCCTCTCTGATGGAGAGCCTCCTG